>NC_066885.1:5493581-5554411 GCF_022985175.1 Labeo rohita
GAATACAGCTAACCAAACAACTTATGGTCTTCACTGACTTCCACAGCATGGAATAAAATACTATGGAAGTCAATGAGGACACTCAACACATTCTTCAAAAAAACTTCTTTTGTGTTCTGCAGAAGAAAGAAATTTATACAGGTTTGGAGCAGCTTGAGGGTGAATAAATGATGACAGAATTGGATAACCCTGGATAAAAAAGTTGTGCTAACTTGTGTGTGTTGCTAAATTGTGTCTGAAACGTTCCTTTACGCAGGGTTAAAAATGTGTTTAGAATGACAGTAACCCAAGGTTAAAGGATTAGTTCACTTCCAGAACAAATTTTTCAGATAACATACTCACCCCCTTATCACCCAAGATGTTCATGTTTTTTTTTTCTTCAGTCGTAAAGAAATGATGTTTTTTGAGAAAAAACATTTCAGGATTTCTCTCCATGTAATAGACTTCATTGGTGTCCCCAAATGTGAACTTCCAAAATGCAGCTTCAAAGAGCTCTAAACGATCCTAAACGAGGAATAAGGGTCTTATCCAGTGAAAAGATTGGTTATTTTCTAAAAAAAATAAAATGTATATACTTTTCAACCTCAAACGCTCATCTTGTCTAGCTCTGCGTGAACTGTTTTTTTTTTACCAAACATGACAGTTAGGGTACGTCTAAAAACTCCCATCTCATTTTCTCCTCCAACTTTAAAATCACCTTAACTGCATTAACTTAAGCCGGTCCAAATTGGTCTATGCTGCTTTTTTCCAGCTAGACACACAAAATAAAAACAAATAAGACTTTAAGATTAATCAAAGACTGATAAAGATAACTAACAACTGATCTGTGCGACCAGGACGATACTCCGCAGCATCTTGTTTGGCAAAAGAGTCTAAAAACAATGAGACTGAAAACTCTCTGGTTGTTGAAGGTTGCTTTTTTTAAAACACTGTTTTAACCAGAAACCACAGACTAAGAATAGTACCTTCAACATGTAAAGATGTACAGTACAGTCACTCCTGGCAATACTAGGTAGGTGTTTTTTAGATTTTAATTTTACATTTATTCATTTCTAGGAATGCAAAATCAATAGTTATATATATTTTTAAATAGAATAATAAGACACATGCCTAATACAAGCTGTTTTGTACAGCTAAATAGCTGGACGCTGATGAGACTGGAAACCAGACCCATAAAATTTACAAATGGCCGTGCCCGTTCTTACAAGAAGAAAAATGAGGATATGATTCGCACTCCACTGGTTGCTTTGTATTGTATGTTTTGGACTCACTAAAAGGAACCGACTCATTGTAATCCATTCTGTAATCAGACTTTAGCAGGTGCACTTTGTTTTGGATGAATGAAGTGAAGAAAACTGAGTCATTAGAGTCTTTCATTCTATAATTGGAAAACACAGGATGCGCTTTCATTTTTTGATTGACTGGAAAGAGCCAAATCATTAGAAACATTTGTTCTGTAATCTGACTATACTTTATAAAGGCTTTAACCAGTTGACTTTGATAAAATAATATCAGTCATGATTTCCTTTGAATTAGTTTCTCAAGAGATTTTTTTTCTCACACTTGGTCTACAAGGAGAAGAATTACAATAAATATAGCTTCTGCTGACTCATGGTCATATTATAAAACAGTTGTGTTTAAAAGGATGTAAAGATGGTATTTGAACATATCAGTCACTGTGAGAAAGACATGACAAGGGAGGAAATGGCTCGTGTGGTTATGTCGATTTCAAGACCTCATTTTTTCTCATATCTTTAGACTTTTTGCATTTTAAGCATTTTCTGCATATGTGCTTTTATATAAACTTAACATTAAGTGAAATTCAACCCCCGTGTATTCTGTTACAGATCAACGACATGGTGTCCAGAAACCAGTAACCACAAAAAACACAGAAAATGGGCGATCCGAACAAAAAATGAAAGAAAACAATTGAAATATATGAAAATTGTAAATAAATATAAACAACTGAAAATAAAAGAAAACTGATTGCTTTATTTATACAATTTATTTAGCTTTTACTGTAATGCATATATTGTAACAAACAAAACAAAACAAACAAAACAAACAAACAAACAAAACATTTTTAATCTCATCATTTAAACATTATTCACTATATTACTGTGAGAAAGAAGACCTGATTGTAAACTTTTGGTGTGGGTATTTCTGTATACCTTCTTGCAGGCGTGAATTTTAATACAGGCGGCTTTTGGTCCGTCATTCGTCATCAGCTCACTGATCAGATTGCCCAGATGCTTTTCAACAATGCCCTTGCACGGACCTCTCAACGGCTTAAACTGATCACAGATGTTGTTCAGCATGGTTTTGATTTTATCCTGAGGGAAATGATGGATTTAGTCAAAGCTATTGTAAAATGCATGGTTTCGGGACACCATGAATATAAACTAAAATGTGCTTTTAACACTTTGTCTGTATTAAAAAATGTATTTAGTTACCACTTGTAGTACAGATGAACCCATCTATCATACACTCCCAGGTAAAATAAAGTGTACTTGAATGCACTAAAAAATACTTAAATACCAGCAAGTGCATTTGGAGCACATTTTTATTTTTTGTGCTAATAAAATTGCAAAAGTTATACATTATAAATACACTAAATAAAAGTATGTTTCTACTTCAGTAGTACTTCAGTGGAAATGTAAAAGTATGCTAAATACCACTGATATTTAAATAGATTTTTAGTACGTTGAAATAAAGTGTACTACTGTAAAAATATAAGGAGGACTTTTAGTGTATTTCTTAAAAGTGTGCTCTGAATGATTTAGAAAACTGGTTCAGTGTTTGTACACTTTTATATAGCTATCCTATATTGATTTTATTTAAAATACATTAGTAATTTAATAGTTATAAGTACAGTTTCCCAACTGTGCTACTTAAGTACACTTAATATAAATACACTAATTACCACTAACAATTAAATTGATTTAAAATGTGGTCAGATTAAGTACACCAAAGTGTTTTATAATTGCATTGCTTAAAGTGTGCTACAATCACTTTATATAAAATTTTAGAGGATTTTTATATATACTGTCAATAAGTTCTATTTGGATTTTCATGAAAAATACAGTAGAAATGTATTACTTAATGTCCGTTGAGACTTGTGTGGTGTGCAATTGATTTTGTTGTACATCACAAAAAACTAAAGTGTTTTTGACGAGATACTATTTTGTTGGTTGAACATTACATACAATACCTGTGCTGTATTGTTGTATCTATGTGGAAACAGGGTAATTATCCTTTTAATCTATGGGTGTTTGCATGTACATGAATTACATTTACAGTCATTTTAATCAAATGTATTGTTTCTAATATTTAAGTAGTTGAATGATAAAAAACAACAGCTTGATGAAGTGACTACACAATAGGTGTAATTTTAGAATGTGTACCAAATTTCACAATTTAACAATAAATATACTTTTAGCATAACATACTTAAATTGTTATATTTTTAATGTGGAAAAAAGTGCTACTAATGACATGGTAATAGTGTACTTGATTGTACTACTTAAATATACCATAAACATCATATAAAGGAAATGTTAGCATAATTACAATTATTTGAAATGAATTAATTTATAAAAATATGTGAGCAATACATTATAAATACGATTTGCATATATATTATACTTGTATTTTAAATAGTTAATAAGTGTATTTTCTAATATATAAAATAAAAAAAATAACACTAGCTTCTCTATTCTTTTTGTAAGGCCTCTAACACTTTTCTTTTTTATTTATTATATAATAAAACAAAAACCTTGCTACATGTACTGTGTTAGGCTAACTAACACAGAGACTTGTCATAGCACCTGCATGTTATTGTTCTTTTGTTGATTTTAATTGCTTTCATTGTCCTCTTTTGTAAGTCGCATTAGATTAAAGCATCTGCTAAATGTCTAAATGTAGATGTAAATATTTAAAAGTGTATAAAAGATGGTTTCAATTCTACTACAAATGGTAAATAATTACATTGCTAAATATATTTTTAAATACAAGCAAAGTATGTTAAAAGCACATTTTAATTCATATTCATATTTAGTCCCAAAATAGCACAGTTGAGTATACTTAGATGTTCTTAAGATTATTTTAATAAGTACTAAAAAATAATTTTTAGTATATTAAGTACAAAAGTAGAAAACTTTTTAAAAAAGAACACTTTAAGTACATTATGGTAGTAGACTGTTTTTATTGTCAGTTCTTGTTAAGACTAAAAGTTGCAGTGTTACCAATTAGAATTTGGGAAACGAACTTCATCTGTACATGTAATAAGAAATAAAAAGCATTCATCAAAAATAACTACAAACAATGCATTAGTTTCTTACATACAAATTTAACTAGTACTTTTATTTGGCAACTATGCATTAAATTGATTAAAAGTGATAGTAAAGATAAATGCTGTTCTTTTGGACGTTTATTCATAAAAGAATCCCAAAAATTGTATCATTTTCCACAAAAATATGAAGCCCAAAAACTGATAATATCATTTTCTTGAGCAGCAAAAGCATATTAGAAGATTTCAAGGGTCAGTTCTTCAACACTGATAATTATGTTTTGTAATATATTCAAATAGAAAATAGTTCTTTTAAACTGTAATAGTATTTTACAAATCAGGTTTATATTATGTAAGATTTAAACTCCCATCTCATTTCCTCCTCCAACTTCAAAATCGTCCTACATTCAAACTTGTTTACAAAGTGAGCATGCAAAGAAGATCAAACACCCTCTTCCTCGAATCGTTTATAGCCTTTTGATTTGTAAGTTCAAACTGGAGAGAAATCCACTATAAATAAATTTTTCCTCAAAAGACATCATTTCTTTACAACTGAAGAAAGAAAGACATGAACATGCTTTAACTGCTGATGATTTTGCTTATTATTTTGCTAACAAAACCATATCCATCAGCAGTCATTTCCCAGCTTTATTCACTTTACAGAGCAAACACTCAAAGAGCTGACCATCTTCTCTCCTCCTTCTCTCCTCTTACGTAAGATGAAGTCTCCAAACTTATCCTCTTCAGCCACCCTACCACCTCCCCTCTAGACCCAATCCTCTCACATCTCCTACAAGCTACTTCCCCTGGACTTATGTCTTCACTCACACACATCATCAACACAGCTCTTCTCACAGGCATTTTTCCCACCACATTCAAGCGGGCGTGGGTAACCAACACTGGACACCTCACTTGTTGAGAGCTACAGGCCTGTGCCTCTCCTCCCGTTCATAGTAAAACCACAAGTGTTTTCCTTCCTCTAACAGAACAACCAGCTGGACAATAACCAATCTGGATTCAAAAGTGGCCATTCAACTGAAACCACCTTGCTGTCAGTCACTGAAATGCTAAGCTAAGTCCAAATATTCAGTTCCCATTCTGCAAGATCTATCTCGAATAGAACTCATCGCTGAGCATCACCAGAACTGCAGTCCAAGGGTTTAAGTCTCACCTCACAGGTAGGTCCTTCAGGGTGTCTTGGGGAGAAATAATATCAATTGGTCACTGGGGTTCCTCAGGAATCAGATCTTGGATTCCTCTTCTTCTCTATATACACAGCACCATTGCTATGTTGATGACGCACAGCTCTACCTCTCATTTCAACCACATGATCCAATGGTACTTGCTCGGATCTCAGATTGCTTGACAGAGCTTTTCATCTTCCCAGCACAATCATGCAGGTTCACACTACACATCTTCAGGAAGATCAGACCCTTCCTAACAGAGCATGCAACACAGCTTCTCATCCAGGCCCTTGTCATTTCTAGCCTGGATTATTGCAATGCTCTTTGGCTGGACTTCAAACACGTGCATTCAGGCCTCTGCAAATGATTCAGAATGCATCAAGTTCAAGTAATTGGTGCTTGCCTACAGAACAACTACAGGCTCCTCTACTCTCTTCTATGTGTCTACATTCCCTCCAGAAGCCTGTGGTCAGTAAATGCCTGAGGGTCAGCTCATGGTCCCATTGCAGAGAGGCACAAATTCACTCTCCAGGATGTTTTTCTCACCGTACTGTATTGGTGGAACGACCTACCAAACTCCGCCCGGACAGCCAAATCCTTCAAAATCTTCAAGAAACTCACCATCTAACTGCCTCTTCATAAAAAAATTAAGCTCAATTCTCGCTATTAACAAACCATTAAAGGATCTAAACGAAGGATCCTTCAACCGAGGAAGAAGGGTCTTACATAGCGAAACGATGGGTTATTTTCGAAAAACAATTTACAATTGATATACTTTTTAACCTCAAACACTCATCTTGTCTAGCTCTGTGTGAACTCTTTCTCTTTTTTTCCGGTCATGACAGTTAGGGTACGTCTAAAAACTCCCATCTCATTTTCTCCTCCAACTTTAAAATCGTCCTACATTGCAGAAGTACCAAGTTTACAAAGTGAACATGCAAAGAAGATCAAACACCCTTAACAAAAAAAAAGTAAAACAGTGATGTAGGGCGATTTTGAAGTTGGAGGAGAAAATCAGACAGGAGTTTTTAGACGTACCCTAACTGTCATGACCGAAAAAAAAACAAAAAAAAACAAAACAGTTCACACAGAGCTAGACAAAGTGAGCATTTGAGGTTAAAAAGTATATGAATTTCAGTCTATTTTAGAAAATAACCAAACGTTTCGCTAGATAAGACTTTACTTTCTCGGCTGGGATCATTTAGAGCCCTTTGAAGCTGCATTTAAACTGCATTTTGGAAGAGCAAATTTGGGGGCACCATAGAAGTCCATTACATGGAGAGAGATCCTGAAATGTTTCCCTCAAAAAACATATTTTTTTTTACGACTGAAGAAAGAAAGACATGGAGTACATTATCTGTAAATTTTTGTTCTGGAAGTGAACTAATCCTTTAAATCTCATTACATTTGATTACTTTTTGATTTCTTTTTAAAATTTACATTTCTAAATATATTTCTACATTTTTCTAAACTGTTTATAAACTAGCAATGCCTTGGGGGTAAAAAACTTAATTAAAAAAAATTAAACATATACATAAACCAAACTGCGAAATAAAACAGCTGTCAAATAAACTCCTGAAACATTGATGTCTCATATTTTAGAGCAGTCAATGCAATTTTGGAAAGCAATCAATCAAATCTGTATGTGTAAGAAGATTTGTAATTTTTACAATTTTTATGAGTAACTGTAATTTAATTACACATTTTTTCTCAGTAACAGATTACAGTTACATTTGTTTTGTAATTAAATTGCATAATTCCGTTACATGTAACTACTTATTCCCCGACACTGGTTATTAATAGGCATGCTAACAAGCGACTTTAATAGTGAGAATTTGTACCTATACGGAAGTGTTACCAAAAATTATATGCCTTTACTTTTTCTGTTCTTCTTACCCTTTATTCCTTCCTCTCCTAGCTTTTACTATTTTGAACAATGACTGAAACTTGGACAAAGGCATCTGCCAAATGAATAAATGTAAATGTAACAAGTCACTGTATAATTTACAGTGAAAAAACGTAAATTGACATTCCCAGAATTCC
Source organism: Labeo rohita (assembly GCF_022985175.1). Lineage (NCBI taxonomy): Eukaryota > Metazoa > Chordata > Actinopteri > Cypriniformes > Cyprinidae > Labeo > Labeo rohita. The sequence goes on from NC_066885.1 coordinate 5,501,096, forward strand.
CTGCATGACACTTAATATTTGATGTTTTTTGTTGAAATAACTATTTCGTCTTTGTTATCATCGGTTATGTTCAGTAGGGTTTTATCATGCATTTAATGTTGTTAACTTTATTATTAACATTATTGCATTATTTCAGTATCAAGTGTGTTACCATGATGGTTTTTAGTATTTGTGTGAGTGAAACAGTGCATCTTCTATATAATAGTATTCTCCTTCTCAGCTTGTGGAAAAGCTGTTTGTGATGAACTTTGATTCACCATGTGATGTTCACCACCTGTTTTTTAGGTTGGTGGATATTATTAATTCAATAGGTTGGTATATTAACATTATATCAATTATTGAAATTTTTTTTTGCTGTAAATGTAAGTCTGTAAAACCTAAAATGTTGCTATCATATTTTTCACTGCCGTAAATGTCAGATTTTTCTTTTTTATTTTACAGTGCACCTTGTTTCTCAGAGACGCACCGGAAACCCATGTCTTGCCATTCAGAAAACCACAATTTGTGTTTTTAGTGGCACTTTAAATTTTCTGCTCTTGGGAACCACAATATAACTGAGAATCAAATATTCATTGTGTCTTTTTTTACACTTTTCAGTGCAATATGACTGATAAATTGCATTCAATAATAATGTAGATGGTGTAAAAGCAGCTGTCTCCTCTATCTAAATGACATAAGCTTTGAGCACTTGATTTGTGTGATTAACTAGCCAAACAGAAATGCAGGAGTTTGAAAATAAACACACATACAATATATCAAATACTGTAGTAGCTGAAGCTGTTTGGATGTTTTGCATGATTTTGCAAATCATTTTATTCAGCATGTTTGTTTTAGTAAATAAATAAAATAAAACATATCTTTGTTAGGAAACTTTTAAATTGATGCATGACTGTATAAATAATTGCTGTTAATAACTGTTAACAACTAAATTGCTGTTGATATCTAATATCTAATATCTCCAAATTAAGTGTGAGGATTCTTTTTTTCTGTGTGGCCAAAAAAATACCAAAGAAAATTACACAATCACTAAAGGAAACAGACCTGTTTAGGCCATTCTTTACTTCTTCATTTTTTTCTTATATACCTTGTACCACAGTGGTACAACCAGTCTGAGAATGGCAAATGTTCTCATGCATGTACATTAAAAAAGAAACATAACACTAAACAACAATTCCTTACTGTAACGGGGGAGTGAGAGGATCCATTTGCGAGCTTTTATTTAAGGGATGAGACAAAGACATGGTCGAACAGGCAGGGTCAAACAACAATGGCAGGCAGGTATAACGAAGGCGATGCACAATAGAAGTCCGTGAAACAGGCGAGGGTCGATCCGTGGCGAACGTAATCCTTAAGGGGCTGAGCGAGGAGAATAAACCAAATAACACGAGCGAGAGTCCAGTAGGCAGGCGGCGAACAGTCGAAAACGGGGGAGCCAGGCGAGGGAACTAAACACAGGGAACTAGGAACAAGGAAACTAGGGAACGCTAACAATAGAAACACAACAACAATACTCCGTGGCTTGCGAGGGGAAAGACCGAGGCTTTTATAGCGCTGCTGATTGGTCACGGGTGCTGACGCAATCTAGTGGAGAGTGGACCGCGGAACATCGACCAGATTCGTGACATAGCCCCCCCCCAAGCGGCTTCCAGACGCTCCAAACGAACAACAGTCCAGGGGAGCGGTGGGGCGGGAGCGAGACAGGGCGAGGGCTGGAGGACCAGGTCCATGTAGAGGGCCCGGTGATAGAGGCAGGACCGACAGAGCAGGAGCCCTCCAGGGCGGAGCCGAGGGCACAGGAGCCCTCCAGGGCGGAGCTGGAGGCGCAGGAGCCCCCCAGGGCGGAGCCAGAGCAGGAGGCGCCGGAGCCCTCCAGGGCGGAGCAGGAGGCGCAGAAGCCCTCCAGGGCGGAACAGGAGGCGCAGAAGCCCTCCAGGGCAGAGCAGGAGGCGTAGGGGCCCTCCAGGGTGGAGCCGTAGGCCGAGCAGGAGGCGCAGGAGCCCTCCAGGGCAGAGCAGGAACCCGCTTAATGGACTAGGACCTGGGGAGAGCAGAGACAGAGGAGGCAGAGAGAATAGGGAGAGAAGCAGAGAGACCAAAGGATAACGCCGCCTCCATAGGAGGTTCTACAGCCAACGCTGACACCTCTGGAGGCATTGGCGCAGCTTCTCTGACGGAAGAGGCCTCTGGAGCGGACTTGAGACCAGACGGGACCTCTGGAGCAGACTTGAGACCAGACGGGACCTCTGGAGCAGACTTGTGAACAAACGTGACCTTAGGAGCAGGCTTGTGAACAGACGTGACCTCCGGGGCAGACTTGTGAACAGACGTGACCTCCAGGGCAGACTTGTGAAAAGACGTGACCTCAGAAGCACAGTGTGCAGCCCACACACGCCAAATGGCAACCGCCATTAAGGGAAGAGCAGCGGCGGGTGGCAGGACCTCTTTAATGGTGGTTTTAGAAGGTGTTGATGCCACTGGGATGTTTGCTGCCCACACTGACACTAGTGGTGGGTCCAGCACGCTGGCCATCATGATAGGCCATGACCTTGGGATGTCAGACGAAACATGGTGAGGCTCTGGACAGATAGACGAGATGTGACGGGGCTCTGGAAGGTCAGACGAGACATGACTTGGCTCTGGAACAGCAGCATTAATTTCACTTGGCTCATGAAGATCAGCTGTGGTTTGACCTGGTTCGTGGAGATTGGCTGTGACTTGACTTGATTCGTGAAGATCGGTTGTGGCTTGGCCTGGCTTGTGAAGACCAGTAGTGAACTGACTTGACTCATGGAGATCAGCGGTGACTTGACTTGGCTCATGGAGATCAGCAGTGACTTGATCTGACACGTGAAGACCAGCGGTGACTTGACCTGGCTTGTGAAGATCAATGATTTACTTGACTCAGGAACCATAGCTGTGACTTTGCCTGACTCAGGAACCACGGCTGTGACTTTGCTTGACTCAGGAATGACCGCCTTGACGTTGCTTGACGCAGGAACGACCGCCTTGACGTTGCTTGACGCAGGAACGACAGCTTTGACATTGTTGGACTTGGAAGCTTGACTGGACTTGGAAGCTACAGCTGTAGCTTGACTTGACTCTGGAACAACAGTCGTAGCTTGACTTGGCTCAGGAGATACGGCTGTAACTTGACTTGACCTAGTATGAACAGCTGCTGTAATGTGACTTGACTCAGGAACCGCTTCAGGAAGGGCGGCCATGATGGGTGCAGACTCAGGAGCAGAAGACATGACGTGAACAGGCAGTGGCTTGGCTGATGTGACGTGAGCAGGCTCCGACGTGACGGCCATCTTGTGCAGTGGCCCTGGCGTGACGGCCATTTTGTGCAGTGGCTCTGGCGTGACGGCCATCTTGTGCAGTGGCTCTGGCGTGGCGGCCATCTTAACAGTGCTTAGCTCAGGAAAGATGGCTGTAACTTGACTTGAGACAGGAGCGATAGTTCTGACTTGACTTGACACAGGAAACACAGCTTTAACCTGACTTGACACAGGAACGATGACCGTAGCTTGACTTGACCCTGGAACAGCAGCCGTAGCTTAACCTGACACTGGAACAGCAGCCGTAGCTTGACTTGACTTGGAAACTTGACTTGACTCGGGAAATGCAGCTGTAAATTGACTTGACTCAGGAAACACAGCTGCAATTTGACTTGACTCGGAAACTTGACTTGACTCAGGAAACACAGCTGCGACTTGACTTGACTTGGAAACTTGACTTGACTCAGGAAATACAGCTGCAACTTGACTTGACTTGGAAACTTGACTTGACTCAGGTATGGCAGCTGTGACGTGATGGAGCTCTGTTTTTGCCGCCATCTTGCGAACGGGCACCGCAGTCGCCGCCATTTTGTGCACGGACTCTGTTGTCACCACCCTGGTAAGAACGTGCTCCGGCGCGGCCGCCATTTCACGAGCGATCCAGGCGGTCAGCGGTTCCGTGGCGACGCGCTCCTCCTCCGCGACACCTATGGTAAATGGAGAGCCCACACATAACAGAGCAAAGTCCAAGAAAGCAGCCAGAGATGAGCGCGGGCCCTCGCGGGCCCTCGCGCCTCGCCTTTAAAGGCTCATTTATGCCATCACAAAAGATTTCTATAACTATACAGTCCGGGAGGGTGGAATAATTGGCAATGGCCAGAAACTCATGGATGTGTTGCTCGAGTGTACGTGGTCCTTGTTTGATCCTGCAAAGAATTCTGTCTGTGTCTATATCAGTTGATTGTCCGGGGGTGAAGCTGCTGGATCCTGTTGTGACGGAGTATTCTGTAATGGGGAGTGAGAGGCGAGAGGCGAGCGGATCCATTTGCGAGCTTTTATTTAAGGGACGAGACAAAGACATGGTCGAACAGGCAGGGTCAAACAACAATGGCAGGCAGGTATAACGAAGGCGATGCACAATAGAAGTCCGTGAAACAGGCGAGGGTCGATCCGTGGCGAATGTAATCCTTAAGCAGGGTTCCTGCAGGATTTTTAAGCTCAAATTTAAGACTTTTTAAGACCTTTTTTAAGACCTGCACAAATAAAATTAATACCATATGAGCAGGGTAAGGCAATGTCTATGGTTAAATATTAAACTGTAAAATGACTGTAAACTACTGTAAAAACTGATTTACAGTTCAGATTTTTCACAAAAACAAAAGGTTTATAAAGTGATACATTTCACATTTCTAAGAAAATAGATGAGTCAAAAGTATTACTTATATTAATTGAAATAATTATTATCAATAAATTATTATATCAATTTAAAAAACATACAAATACATGTTAGTGTTTAGATTTTTATGATGAATTATCTTCTTAATGATTCACCAGTTCACATTTACAGCTCTGCATGTTTGCAGGGTAAAAATATGGGTCGCTTTTCGCTTTGGTCTGAACAAAAACAACCCCAATACTATGTTCCTGCAAAACCACATTTCTGGGACCCTATTTTTTGGGACAGTGCCATCTAGCAATTCCATTCCAACAAAGAAACATCAAACAGACGCAAAGACTAGATCCATTGAAATTATTAATTTTTTTTTTATCTTTCCATCTTATTTTTAATGTAAAAGCTGACATAAAGTTCGTGAAACAGAACTTTTTAGCCCATTGAGTGCTCAAGGGGGTGTCTGCAATCTCCATTTAGCCCATTTAACTGTCCAAAACAGTTCATTGTGCTGCTGGATGTTGTAAATTAGTATTTGTATTCAAATTATTTCAAATTTATTAAAGTACTAATAAACACACTAATTTGTATGGCAATTGTTTTACTGTTTACTTCACTTTGTTAAGTAGGTCACACGTCAGACATGAAGCGCAGCGGCTAATGAACTGAAGTCTAGAATATATTGAAATAAATTAGGTTAAATATTTCAAGAGGGTTACCCAGGGGTAAGTTTAGGATTAGGAGTTGGCTAGGACAATAATTAAGTGTATACAATTAAACAACTACATTTAGTATTTTCTTAACAATAATAATATACAGAATTGAATAACAACTGCTATAAATAGTATGAGCTGTTAATGCATACATATGACAAATAAATAAATACAATACAATACAATAAATAAAAAATACAGGGTCCTAGAAATGCGGTCCTAAAACTACAGCCTCCTGTATTGTAAGAATACCCTACTCAAAACAACAGACTTATTGAAAGTGCACATTCAATCTCTGGCAGCAGATGGCGCATTCGGAACTGCAGACATGTGTTTCCCCGGTAACCGCAGTACACAAAGCAGCTCAGCACCGGACTTTGAATGTGCAGCGCTCATGTTTATTTAACGAAATCATAGTTTTTTTGAAGTTTAATCGTGACACTAAGCTGTATCGCAATTCTGGTCTTCCCATGCCTAAAATTTAAGACCTCTTAATCATAATTAAGACTTTCTTGTACAATTTAAGACTTTTTATGACCTTAAATTTGATAAACTAAATTTAAGACTTTTTAAGACTTTTTAAGGACCCGCGGGAACCCTGTTAAGGGGCTGAGCGAAGAGAATAAACCAAATAACACGAGTCCAGTAGGCAGGCGCCGAACAGTCGAAAACGGGGGAGCCAGGCGAGGGAACTAAACACAGGGAACTAGGAACAAGGAAACTAGGGAACGCTAACAATAGAAACACAACAACAATACTCCGTGGCTTGCGAGGGGAAAGGCCGGGGCTTTTATAGCGCTGCTGATTGGTCACGGGTGCTGACGCAATCAGCGCGATGGATACTGGGAGATGTAGTCCGGGGTGTAATGTAACAGACAGTGTGTGTGATAAGGTGAGAGTGACATCTGGTGAAGAGTGGACCGCGGAACATCGACCAGATTCGTGACACTTACCTCAACCAGTTGTCAACATGTACATTAAAAAAAGAAAGCATAACACTAAACAACTCTTCCTTGCCTCAATAAGTTGTCAAAATTTGTTAGATATGTATGAGTGGGTTCCTAATATTGAAATTTACCATTTACTATACAAATGTAATGAATGTTCATTGTACTTAAAAGAAAATGCCTTTCCTTTTTTACATTTGCAAAATTGGCAAGAAAAACATAAAACACACACATATACACACCAAGTTATGTTCAATTACATGAAATACTAAAGAAGAAAACTTTTTTTTTTTAAATGCATAACTAGTACAGATCTGTTTAAAGAAAATAAAGATAAGTTAATGCTGGTCTTAACTTCTTCATTTAATTGTTGTTTACCACATATGAAATCATAGACCATAGTGGTAAAGCATGAGAATGGCAAATGCTGTCACACATATAAATCAGCATAAGAAGGGAAGCATAACAACTCTTCCTTAGCGTTTATATATACTATTCAAAAGTTTGTGATCACTTGGAAATGCCCTTGTTTTCCATGAAAACACACTTGAAATTGCACCACCATTTAAATAGTTTGGGATCACTTGGAGATGTCCTTGTTTTCCAAAGAATTTGTTTTTATACTTTTCAAAAACTTCACATCTTCACCAGATCTACATTGCGTGAGGCCCATTATCAGCAACCATCAGTCCCCTTTTGCAGTCTTGTGTTACGTTTGCTATTCCAAGTTAATCATTTTGAAAGGCTAATTGATGATAAGAAAACCTTTTTGAAATAATGCTGTCACAGTTGACATCTGATGTACTGATTAAGGGAGCAATAAAAGTGGCCTTCTTTAGGTTAGTTTAGTATCTGGAGCGTCAGGAGTTGTAGATTTGTGTACAGGCTCAAAATGGCTAAAACGAAAGAACACACCTTTGAAAACACACCAGTCTATTGATGTTCTTAGAAATGAAGGCTATTCGATGTGAGAAATTGTGAGGAAATGTAAAATATCTAAGCATGCTGTGAACTACTCCCTTCATAGAACAGTGCAAACTGCTTCTAACCAGAACAGAAAAATGAGTGGGAGGCTACGGTACACAACTGTGCAGGAGGACAAACACCTGAGATTGTGTGTTCATTAAACAGTAGCAGCCAAAGACCAGTGTCAACATCAAGAGTGAAGAGGCAACTTTTGGATGCTGGAGTTTGTGGCAGATTTGCTAAGAAAAAGCCAGTAAAAAGAAAAGATTGAGATGGGCAAAAGAGCACAGACAGTTGAAGACTGGAAAAATGTGTTGTGGACAGATGCATCCAAGATGCTTTTGGGAAACGCAGCCCTTAGACTGGAGCCCTGTCCTTGTCCGACAACTTAGCAGAACAGAGCCCATGTTGCAGTTCAGTTTTGTTTTTTAATGGCAAAGTGGCTAGATTTTCTGTTTCTTTATTATTTAATTTAGAAATACGTTTGGAACATTTTATGTTTGTTAAATTCAAGTTTTTGTTCTTTAAAGTAACGACCAAGCGGTCAGCGGCAATCAGTTGAGCATGTTTGATCAATTTAGCCTTCTCAAATCAACACAACTTGCCTAAAATAAAATCACAATATAAAACCTTTAACCTAGATAAATGTGCGCTGTTAGACGCATATTCAATTGTTTGTGCAGATAAGCTTAAGCACGCTTTGCAGGACATGGAAGCGTCAGTGTGATCACTTGCATTTTTTTCTTAATAACAGTGGAAACCTAAAATAGGCCATCATTTTTGCTCATAAAGGTAAGAGTAATACATCATTCGGAACTGCAAAAGGTCTACTTTTATTTGTGTGCACTCACAATATCAACTAAACGTTGTGCTTTTGTAAAATAAAGGAAACAAACATGCCCTTTCTGCCCTCTCTGTCTTGAGGAGGAGTGCTTCACAAAAATGACCCAAAACTCACTGAATATTTGCCTCACAGACACGATAAATATATCTACAGAATGCTTTAAATTACTACTTAAAATGAAAGAATTCATGTAATAAAATCATGTTATATTGCGTACTTAATGTGAAGCTACTCCGCCCCCCAAAAAAAGGCCGTGGCATCCAACCTGTCTTTACATTTAACATGAAAAACAGCGATTAAGTAAATGTAGGCTTTAACTCAGTTAACTGGCTGATTCATGAGAAAAATAAAATAATGTTGGCAAAGTTATAGGCTTGTTGGCTTATCTGAGGTAAGCTAAATGTTATGTTACTACAATTATGACTATTCACAAGAATTTTTAATTTATAGTGAGACAAATATCTCACTATAAATTAAAGAGCATAAAAACACATTTATTGTTTGTATTTTATCATAAAATTGACAGAATTTATAGGCTGAGACTTGCATGCTACAAATAATGGATTTGAAAACGTTAAATATTATTTCCAAGCATTTATACCATGTATAAAACATCTTGTAAATACTCATGTAACGTTATGTTCTTAAGAAAAATCAACAAGTTAGCCTGTACAAATTTTTTGCATACGGGCCTGGTGCACCTTTGCTACGCCACTGGTGGAGGCAGTGTCATGGTCTGGGGTTGCTTTGGAGGTGGTAAAATGGGACATTTGTACAGACCTTGAAGATAGCAGGCTATCGCATTTTGCAACGCCACCCTGTGGACAGCACTTGATTGAAGCTGATTTCATCCTACAACAGAAAACAGTCTCAAGCACAGTCTCCAGATCTGAACCCTATCGAGCTACTGTGGGAGCAGCTTGACCATATGGTACAAAGGGAGAGTACATTAAGCCAATCCATTTTATGGGAGATGCTTCAGGAAGCATGGTATGAAATCTCATCAGATTACCTTGAACAATTGACAACTAAAATGCCAAAGATCCGCCAGGCTGTAATTTCTGCAAAAGGTGGCTTTTTGATGAAAGAAAAGTTAAAAAAAAATAAATAAATAAAAATTCGTTGTTTCAAATAAAAAGATTATTTCTAACTCTGACAATGATTACATTTTTTGTTCAGTGCTATATTGGCTATTGAAAGTAATTTTATGTGACTTTTCATGAACTACATTAGAAATTTCCAAGTGATCCTAAACTTTTGAACATGTGTATTAAATACATTCAATGCACACAGACTGAAGTAGTTGAAGTCTTTGGTTTTTTTAATTGTGCTGATTTTGGCTCACATTTAACAATTTTATTTTATTTTAAATGTATATTTTATTTTATTTTTATTTTATTTTGGTCCGAACCGCGGTTCGTTTGCGTCATCAAGCCAGCAGGTGTTTACCCAGTTGCTTAGTAACGGCAGTGCAGGAAAAGGCGGCAAAATCCATAACATGGCTCTCTGGACTTTTATATATTTACGTTTTTAAGCCGTTCGTTTTGTTTACAAAGCTTCAGTGCATAACGGCACTTACCTCTGTCTTACGAATGTCCTGCAAATGCTCTGAAGAACGCTGAAGGCGACCAGAAATGAGACATGCAGCTTTCTGCTTGCAGCGTGTGAAGTCACGCTCCTCAGGAAAGTGAGTGAAACACACACAAACACATATTTTTTATCAAATAATACGGCATCAATTGCGGTTCACGTCCGCGATTTGGTCGGTTTGCGTTCACATCAGCAGCGAACCGTACCGGAGTTCACATGAAGCGAACCCCAGACCACCCTTTTTAAGCGGACTCGGACATCGTTCATCCAAACGAACCGAGCTCTGACGTCAATCGAACCTGGATGCGCACCAAAAGTGCTAGCGTGAAACCACATGAAAAAAACAAAAGAACATAGAAATATCAAGTACCCACTACTTCTCTTTCTTTGCATTGAGTAATTTACTTACACAAGCCTGTTTACATTTTCGCAAGACAGCAAAATGTAGTAACGCAGTCCGTGACGGACAGATCGTTAACGGCTGTTCTATATGGAAGGCCGGATTATTAAAAATTTCTTTACACGTCATGTGTACAGACGTTATAACGCGTGTACACGTAATTGCGTCTACACGCGTTATTTCGTGTACAGACGTTCTGACGCTACACGCGTAATTACGGATAGACGCGTAAGCACAAGATTTTCAGTGTCAAAATAAAAGTCACATCCACTAGCGCGCAAAACCATGCGCAAAACCTACACTGTTTATTTATTGATTTATTTGTGTATTATTATATTTATTATTATTAAGTACATTTTGAGGCAAAACATAAGGTGCCTTATAAAACATTAATATAATAATATTAATAATGTAATATAATTGTAAATAGTTATTTGTTTAATTTAATTATTTCCTGTTTCTTGTTCATGATATATAAAATAATGCTTGAAACTTAAGGGCGTTTTATATGAAATACACTTTAATCACAAGATTCAAAAGAAATGTTTACTCCAAAGCCAAAAACATGTGCAGTTTTCTATATGAAAACTAAAAACATTTCAATAAAAAACTAAACACACACACACACACACACAGCAGCAGCAGCAGCATAATTTTAGAAATAATTTTATTAAGTGAACAATTCACTCTTAGGCCCATTTTGACAATCCTGGTTGTCCTCCATGCTAATCTCATTGTCTGGTAGTGCTGCTGGTCTGCAGATGGATACTACAGTCTACAGTTTTATGTTGATTATTTTTATTACTTATGGTGGATGTACCCTATGTTGTTGGATGTTCCCTATGGATGTTCCCCATCTTGTTGTGTACAATTTTGCAATTAAAAAAAGCAGTTCCTCGATTGTGATTGGTTGAACTGTGTTCAAAGTTGTTGCGTTCAATACACCTGTGAAAAAATATTTATTTAAAGTTTTTATTTATTTATTTTAAGTATATTTATTTTATGTTATTGTTTTTACAAAAGCTAAACTTTTTTTTTTATTAAAGCTTATTGCTTTTTTGAGCGTAATCTTTTTCACAAAAACTCATTCAATAAGGGGCAATAGCCATATGTTAAATTTTGGGATCACTTAAGCAGTGTAAACTTTTTTCTTTCCACCTGTATTTTAAAATGTATTTCGTATTTTAATTAATTTTAATAAATATGTATTGTTACATGTGTAATAAAGTTTGTAAATTATATTTTTAATCAAAATAACTATTTTAATATATGTCACTGAAACTAACTAACTCCTCTAACGCACGTATTTTGAAATGCCGCCTCCTTTTAGGTCATAATACGACGTCATTATCATGTGACTAATAGATAGCGCTGACATATCCGGAAAGAGAAAATGACGTACCACCAGGTGCGTTAGTGCGTATTTTGGTACGTCACTTTCCATATATTAAAAATTTCTTTACACGTCATGTGTACAGACGTTATAACGCGTGTACACGTAATTGCGTCTACACGCGCTATTTCGTGTACAGACGTTAATGTTTGGCCAATGGCAAGGCCGGAAACATCGAAATTTGCATAAAATTAATTAAACATATAATAGTGACGTAAATCTCTACATAATGACCTATCATTAATTAATAATACATATAAAAGTGACGTACCAAAATACGCACTAACGCACCTGGCGGTACGTCATTTTTTCTTTCCGGATATGTCAGCGCTATCTATAGTCACATGATAATGACGTCGTATTATGACCTAGAAGGAGGCGGCATTTCAAAATACGTGCGTTAATTTCCAATGGCATTATCAGCAGCAACGTTAAATCTTTGTATTAAATTAACGATACGATTCCTTCTGGAGCTCATCTTCGTTTACAACATAGTATAGGTGGGAGTTTCACAAAACGCGCTTTTTTCAACATTTGCCTGCGATTGGTCCGCACGTTATATATTTTCCACTTAATCATAAATAACACTAAATTTCACTGACATATATTAAAATAGTTATTTTGATTAAAAATATAATTTACAAACTTTATTACACATGTAACAATACATATTTATTAAAATTAATTAAAATACGAAATACATTTTAAAATACAGGTGGAAAGAAAAAAGTTTACACTGCTTAAGTGATCCCAAAATTTAACATATGGCTATTGCCCCTTATTGAATGAGTTTTTGTGAAAAAGATTACGCTCAATAAAGCAATAAGCTTTAATAAAAAAAAGTTTAGCTTTTGTAAAAACAATAACATAAAATAAATATACTTAAAATAAATAAATAAAAACTTTAAATAAATATTTTTTCACAGGTGTATTGAACGCAACAACTTTGAACACAGTTTAACCAATCACAATCGAGGAACTGTTTTTTAATTGCAAAATTGTACACAACAAGATGGGGAACATCCATAGGGAACATCCAACAACATAGGGTACATCCACCATAAGTAATAAAAATAATCAACATAAAACTGTAGACTGTAGTATCCATCTGCAGACCAGCAGCACTACCAGACAATGAGATTAGCATGGAGGACAACCAGGATTGTCAAAATGGGCCTAAGAGTGAATTGTTCACTTAATAAAATTATTTCTAAAATTATGCTGCTGCTGCTGCTGTGTGTGTGTGTGTGTGTGTGTGTTTAGATTTTTATTGAAATGTTTTTAGTTTTCATATAGAAAACTGCACATGTTTTTGGCATTGGAGTAAACATTTCTTTTGAATCTTGTGATTAAAGTGTATTTCATATAAAACGCCCTTAAGTTTCAAGCATTATTTTATATATCATGAACAAGAAACAGGAAATAATTAAATTAAACAAATAACTATTTACAATTATATTACATTATTAATATTATTATATTAATGTTTTATAAGGCATCTTATGTTTTGCCTCAAAATGTACTTAATAATAATAAATATAATAACACACAAATAAATCAATAAATAAACACAGTGTAGGTTTTGCGCGCTAGTGGATGTGACTTTTATTGTGACACCGGAAATCTTGTGTTTATGCGTCTACCTGTAATTACGCGTCTACGCGTCAGAACGCGTGTAGACGCAATTACGTGTACACGCGTTATAACGTGTGTACACGTGACGTGTAAAGAAATTTTTAATAATCCGGCCTTCCATAGTTCTATGTGGTAAGCACAGAAACAGATCTATTGCCAGGTGGTCACCCTACCGTTTGTGTTTTTGCGAACTTACGGTCACTGCCAAATTTCAAATGGAGATCATGTTGCAGATAAAACTATGAAACTGATAAAACTGTTAAGTTTTGTGAAGGATGGCCAGTGGTAGGAATTAAGCCTTTTAAGCTGTGATCAGTCTGCATAACAGTGACTCAAACATATATTTTAGGTATGAAAATGACATATTTTGAATTGTGATGTATGGTCAAAGACATGCAGATGAGCCCAGAATATTAATGCAACACATTGTCCTCCCTTTAGGAAATAGATACTGCGTTGTTTTTCTTGCCAATTTCGCAAATGTAATGAATCTGAACTCAAAGAAAATAAAAGGTATTTTCTTTTATAGGAGAAGTCCACTTCCAGAACAACAATTTACAAATAATGTACTCACGCCCTTGTCATCCAAGATGTTCATGTCTTTCTTTCTTCAGTCGTAAAGAAATTATGTTTTTTGAGGAAAACATTTCAGCATTTTTCTCCATATAATGGACTGATATGGTGTCCCGATTTTGAACTTCCAAAATGCTGTTTAAATGCGGCTTCAAACGATCCCAAATGCAGTTGTAACAAAGAAGGGTCTTATCTAGTGAAACGATTGGTTATTTTAATCAAAATAATACAATTTATATACTTGTTAATGCCAAATGCTCGTCTTGTCTTACTTTGCCTGGACTATTTTCCCTCAACTTCGAAATCATCCTATATTGCTGTTTTACCTTTTTTGTTAAGGGTGTTTGATCTTCTTTACATGTTCACTTTGCAAAGACTGGGTCGGTACTTCTGCAGCGATGTAGGATGATTTTGAAATGATTTTTGAAGTTGAGGGAGAAAATATGAGTTTTTCGACGTACCCCAACTGTCTTGAGAATATACAGAGTTCAGGGAGAGAAAGGCAAGACAAGCATTTGAGATTAAAAAAAATAAATTGTATTTTTTTTTAATGAAAATAACCAATAGTTTCACTAGATAAGACCCTTCTTCCCCAGCTGGGATCGTTTACAACCACATTTGGGATCGTTTGAAGCCGCATTTAAATTGCATTTTGAAAGTTCAAAATCGGGGCACCAAATCAGTCCATTATATGGAGAAAAATGCAGAAATGTTATCCTCAAAAAAATATAATTTCTTTAAGACTGAAGAAAGAAAGACATGAACATCTTGGATGACAAGGAGGTGAGTACATTATATGTGAATGTTTGCTTTGGAAGTGGACTTCTCCTTTAAGTTCAATGAACATTAATTAAATTTGTATAGTAAATCTTACAAATTTGACAACTTCTTGGGATAAAGAAGAGTTAAGCTACCTTTAAAAAAACACTCATTATCACATTTTCATGCTGGTTTTACCATGTGGTGTACATGAAGAGGTAAAGAATGGCCTATACAGGTCTGTTTCCTTCTGTGATTGTGTAATTTCTTTGGTATTTTGTCTGTATATTTTTTTCTCTTTTTTCCTCAGAAAAAATCCTCACACTTAATTAGATATTATAGCTTAATTATTAACAGCCATAAAGTTATTAACAGTTATTAACAGCAACTAGTCATGCATCAACTTAAAGGTTTCCTAACAAAGATGTTTATTTATTTAAATATTTATTTTTACAGCTTTATTAAAACAAACATGTTGAATGAAATGATTTGCAAAAAATGATCTGACTTCCCAACAGCTTTAGCTACTACAGAATTTTATGTCTTATGTGTGTTTATTTTCAAACTCATGCAATTTGTTTCTGTTTGGCTAGTTAATCATGCAAATCAAGTGCTCAGAGCTTACTTCATTAGATTGAGGAGACAGCTGCTTTTAAACCATCTACATTATTAAATGCTTCATTATCTACATCATGCAATATATCAGTCATATTGCACTGGAGAGTGTAAAAAGACACAGTGAATGTTTGATTCTCATTTAATATTGTGAAAATTTAAAGTGGCACTACAAACACAAACTGTGGTTTGCTGAATGACAAAAAAAAAAATTGTGCAATTTCTGGTGCATTTCCAAAAAACAAGGTGAATTTTCAGACCTTCCTCTTTCCAGCCTAATAAATATGACTTCAGCGAGCGTCTCTGACACAGCTGATGCTTTCTGAACTCCAGGGATCAGACTCTACAAGACTCTTTCATTCATACAAACTCAAGAACTACAGAAAGGTAAATCTCCATCTTCTTCAAATGAAGAAGTCATGATTCCATAAATCCATAAATTATGTCTAATGCATTCATGTATTATTAATGTGATTTTGTGTCTATGTGTGTGTGTCTGTGTACAATGTATAATTGTCAGTTGAAGTTTTTCTCTTTGTTTGGCTTGTTCTGTGTAATCCTGTGTAAAGCAGATCACATTTTTTATGTAGACATTTATAAATTGGGGCACCAAATGAAAAGTTAACATAAAGTACATATTAATATTATCAAAATGAACAAGCACCTTTTATTGTGTTGTTACATTATTAAGTTTTTAAAGTTACAAGACTGTCGTTGCCATGTCAGTCTGCTGTTATGACAGCTGGTCAATAAGACATTCAAACAGCAGTAAGCTTTGAAAATGTTGATAACTTAATAGACTGACTTCCCCAACACTTCTAACTTCTGATCTCACAGGAGGTGATCACTCCGATACTTAATCTTTGCTTTCTTAACCTGCTCTTTTTTCTGTTTTTCCTCAGGATGCAATCTGCAGCTTTTCTCTTGCTCCTCTTTATTCTGACTCTCAGCGATGGTGCGAATCACCAGATCATAGATCCGTTTACTAAGTTCAAGAATAGACACATTATCTCAAATTATTTCAGGACTGCAGATAGAAACGCTTGGGTGAATTGCCTTTCATCCAGCGGCAGAGATCTCTGTAACAATAGAAGTATATCTTTTATCCAGAGTTCGGTACCCGCAATTAAACGAATCTGTAGTAGTGATGGCCGAAACATAGGGGGAAACCTTTACAATAGCACAAATCTTTTTCCAGTGTACCGGGTCAGAGGCCAAATGGGAGCTGATGGGAGGTGTATCATTGTTAACTGTACAACTGGCAACTACTTTGTTATTGTTGGCTGTGACTTAACAAAACGTGTACCTGTGCACTATGAGACGCAAGATAATGGAATAAATGTACATGGTTGCTTTCAAATGGCATGATTTGTTAGTGATCACTGTGGGACTGAAGAACTATGGGCTTGAAATTATGCTGTACTAATTCCTGCACATTAAAAAGTTGCTGTGCTGCATATGTTTGAATCTGATAGAATTCCAAAAATAATTTCAATAAAGGCTTAATGCAGTTTGCATGTCTGTTCTTTATTAATTTATTCTTTAAGGTATGATTTGATACAAAGCACAATGTCTGGATGTCTTTCATTTCATTACATCAAATGTTCAAATCCTATCAATACCAGAGTGTGGTTACTGTAAGCACACAGCCTTCATAACTAGATCTATATAGCATGTCAGAGGACATTTATTTATGTTATAAATATTATATATATATATATATATATATAACACACACACACATATATATATATATATATATATATATACACACTACCGTTCAAAAGTTTGGGGTCAGTACATTTTTATTGTTTCTTTTTTTTTTTTTTTTTTTTTTTTTTTAAGAAATTAATACTTTTATTCACCAAGGATGTATTAAGTTAATAATTAAAAGTTTATTAAAAGTTAATAATAAATAATTTACATTGTTATAAAATATTTATATTTTGAATAAACACTGTACTTTTTAAACTTGTTATTCATGAAAGAATCCTGAAAAAAAAAAAAAAAAAAAAAATCACAGGTTCCAAAAAATATTTGGCAGCACAACTGTTGATATTATCCAACATTGATCATTCTAATAATAAATCCGCATATTAGAATGATTTCTGAAGGATCATGTGACACTTAAGACTGGAGTAACAGCTGATAAAAATTCAGCTTTTCATCACAGGAATAAATTCTATTTTAAAGTATGTTAAAATAAAAAACATTATTTTATATTGTAAAAACATTTTGCAATATTACTGTTTTTTTCTATATTTTTAATCAAATAAATGCAGCCTTGATGAGCATAAGAGACTTCTTTACAGACTATTACAAGTCTTACTGACCCCAAACTTTTGAACGGTAGTGTATATATATATAACATATGATTAATATATATAATAGTTTTGTATAATATATAATATAATAAGCATATAAAAAACATATAATAGACATATAACATATAATAAGCATATATTAATGATATTAAACAGTTTTCTTTCCTGTTGCTAATTAGTTTTGTATCTCTCACTATTTTGCAAATTAAGTTGTTTTCATTGCAAACATTTTCATCTTTTGGTCAATCTACCTGCAGCAGCCAGGTGGGCTGGCCTTGGGCTGTGACCCTCCAGGAATTGAGTTTTGCTTCCCTGCTTTAGTTATTTTATATTTATTTATTTTATCCCTCATTGTCTCTTGTTAGAGAGTAAGAAAACCTCTCCTTGTGGGTAGCATAAAGTATTATCTTTATATTTATCCAGTTTATTATTATTATGGTTATTATTATTTGTGATATGTATTTTATTTACCTTTAAATTCTTAATTTTACTATGAATATAAGCATATTTGTTTAAATTATTTCTTAAAAACACATAATTGCAGTCCTATTCTATTGTGAACATAAAAATTAGTAATGCACTGGGTAACTGAATGTCTCTGTTGCCCCCTTTTGGAAAAAATAATATTAGTTTGCATTTTATGGTTACTGCCATAAAGGGCCTATAGGATCTCTATAGAGATTTAATAAATCTAATAAATTAGAATATGGAAACGTTTTCCAATTGAAACTTCAATTAACTTTGGATTTATTTTGTTTTCTATGATGGGTCAAACTGACCCAAGGAGAGGAATACGCAAAAACTTATTTATTTTAGTCTTTTTCTATTTTAAGTGTGAGAATTTCACTTGCTCTTACACCACTCCAATGAACACCTAATGTGTAACATTTAAAGAGAGCCGGATCTGAATAAGAAATCAGTTCCAACTCTAGTCATTTTGTGTTCTGTAGAGGAACAAAAGTCATACAGGTTTGTATTTTCTGGTTATTTTTAGATGTCTCCTGTTTGTTCCTCTTTGATGTCTTTGGACTTGTCTGCCAACCCTTCAGAGACCTCAATTGGCCTTCAGAGTCTCCTCAACGCCCTCATAAAGGCCCAGTGACCTTTGACCCATCTCAATCTTCAAGGTATTTTCTTTTCCTTAGTTGTTATTCAGATTTGATCGCTAGCATCTTGTCAGCTTGGATGCACAAATTGTCACTTATTGTCAAATTTTTGAAAGGTTGTAGGTTCAAACCATAAAACAGTGATGAACTCGACTCAAGCAGGGGTACTTTGCTTAGATCTGTACTAAAGAGGGCCATATTGGAGATACTAAGATGTAAACAACAGCATGGATTGCACGGTTTAATGTACTACTAAATGCCTTCTTTTTTCAGTTTTTTTTTTGCAAATTTTTGCATGAATTTTGGTGGTCTATAGCACTCTGAATGTTTTTCCCGGTCCGACTGATTAGTACAGCCCAAAGCATGACAATAATTGACCATTTTCAGCAGCAATAATCAGCTAAATTTGCAAGTTCTGTTCAGTTTAGTGGCATTGCTTACATTCAGTGCTGCCAATATGGCCAATTTATGACGCGTTGTGAAAACAATGTATTGCTTTCCAAGCATTAAAATCCGATAACAAATGGGAGGAATTACTAGCACAAATACAATGGGAAAGAATTTGTGTATATGTTAGCATCATCATGAAGTTCGATTCCTGTCTCGGGGTCCTTTGCTGATCCCACCCCACTCTCTCCACCTAATACTTTCCTGTCTGCTCTCTACTGTCCTATCTAATAAAAAAGCCATAAAAGCCACAAAAAAAAAAAAAAAATCATGTCACAAAACATGAAAGTTTGTTTTGCACATTTTTCAATTGAAAGCAAAAAAGTGGAGTAAAGTTGAGTATACATGACAAATGTGCAAAAAACTGGTATACAAAGCAACAATAATCACACCATTAGCTCTAATGCACTCTAGCTCTAGTGCAGAATCTCACAAACTTTCTAGCTGAAGTGAACATGCAAGGGCTTTTCACACTTGACCTAGTTAAAAGGATAGTTCAGCCAAAAATAGAACTCTCAAGTTGTTTCAAACCTGTATGAATTTCTCTCTTGTGTTGAACATAAAAGAAGATATTTTGAATACAGCTATTTTAAAAAAGCCATTAACTCCATTCCTATTTCTTGCAAACACCAATGTTAACACAGATGGTTTTGGCGTCATCGGTAGTTGAAAGTTCTTCGACCAGAGTGTCCCTGTACTGGTTCACAAACGTCTTACACTGAGACTTTAGGAAGCCGATCTCATCACAGATCATCTCAAGCTTCTTTTTAATGTCGTCCTGAGGAAAAGTGACCATATGAGTTAACATTAACCATTAGTCTCACTCACGCTAGTTTTTAGTAAAGCGTATGAAGCAGTACTGTTACCAACCTGAGTTGCTCCATTGGAGATCTGTTTTTTCAGCTTCTTCATTGCCCACTTGCAAGTCCAGCAAATTCCAGGGGCTTGTTCTGTTTGTATCTCACCCTAACAAGACAACAAAATGATTGAAAAATAATAGAAATTAATGCAATCTTTAAAAATTGAAAGCAAACTGGACATTTCTACATTATAAATACATTTTTGAGCACTACTTATAGATACTAATACACAATCTGGTGAAAGCAGTTTGCTGTGCTGCTTTGCAAGTGAACATAAAATGGAATCATAAGTGTTCATTATAAATCATATTAAGAACTCACTGAGCTTTCTTCAAATTCATTTCCGGTAGACTTTTCTTTGCGCATTTCCCAGTGAAGAGCACAAACTGAGAAAAAATGCATGATAAATGTAAAACATGCTAAGTACTAAATGCTAGCATTTTATATACTTCATGACTAAACAGTAAGAATATGTTATATATATTTTGAGCACATTAAAGCTGGTTTTAGCATGAACTTAAGCCAGTTCAAATCGGTCTATGCTGTTTTTTTTTCCAGCTAGGCATACAAAATAAAAACAAATAGATTGACTAAGATAAAGATAACTAGCAACTGATCTGTGCTCATTTTACCTGAGGATATCAGCAGGGCGATCAGGATGATTCTCCGCAGCATCTTGTTTGGCAAAAGAGTCTGAAAACAATGAGACTGAAAACTGTCTGCTTGTTGAAGGTCTTTACTGCCTCTTTTTTAAAACACCGTTTTAACCGGAAACCACTAAGAATAGCATGTGAAGATGTACGTTCACTCCTGGCATTACTTTTTTTTTTTTTTTAACATGCTGTATGTGTGATACTCAGGGTGACATTTGTGAAAAAATCAGAGGGCGGGTATTTTTTAGACTGAAATTTTTTCACATTTATTTATTTTTAGTAATGCAAAATCAATAGTTGATATTTTCAAATAGAATAATGAGACACCTATGTTTATTTTTGATCACAGGGCTTTGTTGTAGTATATGTGACAATACCATGGTGTAAATTTGAGTGCAATAAATACAAATTTGAACTCAAATTGAATGTTCCGCCATGAGGTACTTCCAAACATTCTTTGGTGCTACCATGGAAAGTCTATAATGCAATACAATAACTGGCTTTAACTACACATTAAACAACAATGCTTAAAATGTTTAATTCACATTCATAAAATGCTTCTGACAAATCTTATACTATGCTATCACATTACCAACAAGTCAGTAGCTTATTAGTTAGTTGTGTGTTTGTTTTAATTAAAATAACCCACACATAACAATCATTTTATACACAGGATGTAGGATTCACACTGCACAGTTTTTTTCTGTAGTAGAGGTGTCAATTTCAGTTTCTGTAAAGCCACAGGCCTACAGAGTTCAACCTTCATTAAATGCACCTGATCCAGCTAATCAAGTCCTTGAGGCTTATTTGAAAACTAGAGGCTTTTCAGTAATGTATTTGAACAGATTTCACTAATGTTGATATTATTGCTAATTTCAGTGTTTGCAAAAGGCTTTTCAATAATTATGGCCTATACAGCCCATCATGCTGTACTTGTATGTTTTGGATGAACTGAACAGAACCAACTCAATAGAATCCTTTGTTTTGTCATCAGACTACACTGTTGGTGCTGTTAAAGAAGTATTGTGATGGAAACTCTGAGTATTTTAGTATGGAATTCAGTATAATTCACATAATTATTAATATAACCAAACATCATTGGGTTTAGTTATTTTGTGTTTTTTTTCTAACCACCATCCTCTCCTTGTTAGAAAGTACCAAAACCACACCTCTGGGGTCAGAATGAACAATGTGCAGTAAACGGCCCTGGACCCCTGGACCACAAAACCAGTCATAAGAGTCTTCCATTGATGTATGGTTTGTTAGGATAGGATAAGATTTGGCTGACATACTATTTGAAAATCTGGAATCTGAGGGTGTAAAAAAAATCTAAATATTGAGAAAATCTTTTTAAAGTTTAAAGTTGTTCAAATGAAGTTCTTAGCAATGCATTTTACTAATCAAAAATTAGGTTCTGATATATTTACGCTAGGAAATTTACAAAATATCTGTATCAAATATCCCATACAATGTATTTTTGGCTATTGCTACAAATATACCCGTGCTACTTAAAACTGGTTTTGTGGTCACATATGGTAAGACACACCAATCTGCAATATCAAGCAGGAAAAGCTGTTTGAGAAGCTCTGAAAACAATGAGACTGAAAACTGTCTGCTTGTTGAAGGTCTTTACTGCCTCTTTTTTAAAACACAGTTTTAACCGGAAACCACTAAGAATAGCATGTGAAGATGTACGTTCACTCCTGGCATTACTTTTTTTTTTTTTAAACATGCTGTATGTGTGATACTCAGGGTGACATTTGTGAAAAAAAAAAAAAAAAAATCAGAGGGCGGGTATGTTTTAGATTGAAATTTTTTTCACATTTATTTATTTTTAGTAATGCAAAATCAATAGTTGATATTTTCAAATAGAATGAGACACCTGTGTTTATTTTTGATCACAGGGCTTTGTTGTACTATATGTGACAATACCATGGTGTCAATTTGAGTGCAATAAAATTCAATTGAACTCAAATTGAATGTTCTGCCATGAGGTACTTCCAAAAATTCTTTGGTACTACCATGGAAAGTCTATAATGAAATACAATAACTGTCTTTAACTACACTTTAACAATGCTTAAAATTGTAATGAGGACTCGTAGGAAGCGTAGAAGATCCAAGTGCGAGCTTTAATAAACAGATCGTAGTCAAACAGGCAGGGTCAATATCCAACCAAACAGTAATATCCTGGGCAAGGCGAGAAAGTAAATCCAATAAAACAGGCAATGGGTCAAAATACCAGAGAGAGCAGTCCAAAGTAACAAATGAACAAGGCTATGAAACTAGGCAAAACTATGGCAATGAACTAGACAAGACTGTGGCAAAAAACAAAGACAAAACTATGACCATGAAACAAAACCGTAAAAAGACAAAAACAGGGCAATGAAAACAGGGATAAACAATACTTCGCCGTTGTCTGTTTGGAAATGGCCTCCCTTTATTGCCACCAAACAGGAAGTTACCAACGAGGCAGCAGAAGGAGCAGCAACAGTCAGTTCATGGGTAAGGGCTCCCTCTGCTGGCTTGGCGTTACAGAATCCCCCCCCAGGAGCGACCCCTGGCGCTCAAACAACAACAACAACAACAACAACAACAACAACAACAACAACAACAACAACAACAACAAGGGTGGGGGAACAACAACAAAACAACAACAACAACAACAACAACAACAACAACAGTCCAGAAGGGTGGGGGAACAGAGGCAAAGGGAGGCCTGCCGTGACTTGACAGCTGGTCACTTGACTTGACTCAGGGAGGCCTGTAACGTGACTTGACTTGGCTTGACTCATGGGGGCCAGCTGTGACTTGACAGCTGTAAGCTGTGACTTGACTCAGGAACAACAGCTGTAACGTGACTTGATTCATGGGGAACAGCTGTGACTTGGCTTGACTCATGGGGAACAGCTGTGACTTGGCTTGACTCATGGGGAACAGCTGTAACTTGGCTTGACTCATGGATAACAACAGCTGTATCTTGGTTTGACTCATGGAGAACAGCTGTATCTTGGCTTGGCTCATGGAGGACAGCTGTGTCTTGACTGTACTCGGAAACTTGACTTGACTCAGGAAACACAGCTGCAGCTTGACTTGGAAACTTGACTTGATACTGGAGGATCAGGCATCACTTGATTTGCCTTGGGTGTGGCAGAGATGATGGGATGAGATGCGGATGAGATGATTTTGGCTTGATGAGGCTCAGGCGTGGCAGCCATCTTGTGAACAGGCTTGGGGATGGCGGCCATCTTGTGAACAGGCTTGGGGATGGCGGCCATCTTGTGAACAGGCTTGGAGATGGCGGCCATCTTGTGAACAGGCTTGGAGATGGCGGCCATCTTGTGAACAGGCTCTGGGATGGCGGCCATCTTGTGGACTGGTTTTAGGAAGGCGGCCATGAGAGGTGCAGACTCTGGACGGGCAGGCTTGGCGTGAGCAGGCGTGAGCGAACTGTGACCTGGTAGACATGACTTGAGCAGTCTTTGGCTTGGCAGGCTTGGCTTGAGAGGTCTCTGGCTTGGTAGACATGACATGAGCAGGTCTTGGTTTAGCGGGCATGACATGAGCAGGCTTTGAAATGGCAGCCATCTTGTGAGTAGACTGTGGGATGGCAGCCATCTTGCAATGGGGCTCTGGAGTGGTTGGCACAACGTGAACCACTCCAGACATGAAAGTTGGGGTGTGAAAATGTTCTGATTTAAATGGTATGGTAGGATTGCAGGGTTCCTCATCTGCAATCCCCACAGTAAACGAGGATCCACTTAGCCTGAGCACATAATCAATATACTGTTCCAGAGACCAGTTAATTTTACCTCCACGCAGGTAGGAACGAATATGTTTATTTAATCCGTGGGAAAAAATGTCCTTAAGCGCCACATCATTGAAAGGTACCAAATAGCACAGGTAACAGAAATCAGTCACATAATCCTCAATGGGCCGGTTACCTTGGTGGAGGTGGAAGAGGCGTGATGCTGCATCCATGGTGATCTGTGTTTTTGAAAGCCGCTGGATCTTTGGGAGGCAAAGTAATGAGGACTCGTAGGAAGTGTATAAGATCCAAGTGCGAGCTTTAATAAACAGATCGTAGTCAAACAGGCAGGGTCAATATCCAACCAAACAGTAATATCCTGGGCAAGGCGAGAACGTAAATCCAATAAAACAGGCAATGGGTCAAAATACCAGAGAGAGCAGTCCAAAGTAACAAATGAACAAGGCTATGAAACTAGGCAAAACTATGGCAATGAACTAGACAAGACTGTGGCAAAAAACAAAGACAAAACTATGACCATGAAACAAAACTGTAAAAAGACAAAAACAGGGATAAACACTTGGTAGAGTCCGCAAGAGCAAATCAATACTTCGCCATTGTCTGTTTGAAAATGGCCTCCCTTTATGGCCACCAAACAGGAAGTTACTAACGAGGCAGCAGAGGGAGCAGCAACAGTCAGTTCATGGGTAAGGGCTCCCTCTGCTGGCTTGGCGTTACAAAAATGTTTCATTCACATTCATAAAATGCTTCTGACAAAATATCTATATTATACTATGCTATCACATTACCAACAAGTCAGTAGCTTATTAGTTAGTTGTGTGTTTGTTTTAATTAAAATAACCCACACATAACAATCATTTTATACACAGGGCGTAGGAATCACACTACACAGTTTTTTTCTGTAGTAGAGGTGTCAATTTCAGTTTCTGTAAAGCCACAGGCCTACAGAGTTCAGACCTTCATTAAATGCACCTGAAAGAAGTAATCAAGTCCTTGAGGCTTATTTGAAAACTAGAGGCTTTTCAGTAATGTATTTGAACAGATTTCACTAATGTTGATATAAGTGCTAATTTCACTAGTGTTTGCAAATGGCTTTTTAATAATTATGGCCTATACGGCCCTTCATACTGTACTTGTATGTTTTTGATGAAGTGAACAGAACCAACTCAATAGAATCCTTTGTTTTGTCATCAGACTACTCTGTTGGTGCTGTTAAAGAAGTATTGTGATGGAAACTCTGAGTATTTTAGTATGGAATTCAGTATAATTCACATAATTATTAACATAACCAAACATCATTGGGTTTAGTTATTTTGTGTTTTTTTCTAACCACCATCCTCTCCTTGTTAGAAAGTACCAAAACCACACCTCTGGGGTCAGAATGAACAAAAGCAGTAAACAGTAAAATTGTTTTTAATTGCATCAAAATAATATGACCCTGGACCACAAAACCAGTCATAAGGGTCCATTTCCATTGATGTATGGTTTGTTAGGATAGGACAAGATTTGGTCGAGATACAACTATTTGAAAATTTGAAATCTGAGGGTGCAAAAAAAAATCTAAATATTGAGAAAATCTTTTTAAAGTTTAAAGTTGTTCAAATGAAGTTCTTAGCAATGCATTTTACTAATCAAACATTAAGTTCTGATATATTTACGCAAGGAAATTTACAAAATATCTGTATCAAATATCCCATACAATGTATTTTTGGTTATTGCTACAAATATACCCAAGCTACTTAAAACTGGTTTTGTGGTCACATATGGTAAGACACACCAATTTGAAATATCAAGCAGCAAAATGAGCTGTTTTGTACAGCTAAAAATAGACCCATAAAATTTACAAATGGCTGTGCCCGCTCTTACGGGAAAAAAAGGTGGATACATATGATTTGCACTCCACTGGTTGCTCTGTACTGTATGTTTTTGACTCACTAAAAGGAAATGACTCATTAGAATCATCCGTTCTCTAATTGGACTTCACCAGATGCACTTTATGACTCATTAGAATCTTTCATTCTAGTTGTAAAAAAACAGGATGCGCTTGAATTATTTGATTGAAGAAGAATCAATTTAATAACATTTGTTCTGTAATTGGACTACGTTGGATACATTTTATAAAGGCTTTAGCCAGTAAGATTTGATAAAATAATATCATGTCTTGTGCACTAGGTCATGAAATGCAGGGCAGGGAGCACAGAGCAGTCATCATTTTCTTTAAATTATTTTTTTAAGAGATGTTTTTTCTTTCTTACACTTGGCCTACAATGAGAAGAATAACAATAGGCCTAAATAGCTTCTGCTGACTCATGGTCATACTTTTAAAACTGTTGTGTTTAAAAAGATGCATTATTTTTGCATTATTGACACAATTTTTGCATTATTGAAAAATTAATTAAAACACACTATTTCCTATTTAATACTGTAAAGCTGCTTTGTCACAATTTGTGTTGTTAAAAGTGCTATGTAAGTAAAGGTGACTTGAATTGAAAGATGATATCAGATATCTGAACATACAGTATCAGTCACTGTGAGAAAGACATGACAAGGGAGGAAATGGCTTATGTGGTTGTGTTTTCTGAAGACGTCATTGTTTTTCTCAGATATTCAGCCTTTTTGCATCTTAACCCCTTAACGACCCCACCCCCGCTTTTTTTGAACATAGACATCAAAGTCCATCTAAAATTAAATTGTTATAATTCATGAATGCTTTTGAATACAGACCTAAGGTTGGTCTCTTTTTAAAAGAGAAAAAAAGTGTAAATGTACTGTAAAGAAAATGTACTGTACTATTTTTCAATTCTGCACTACCAGTCAAAAGTTTTTGAACAGTAAGATTTTTAATGTTTTTTAAAGAAGTCTCTTCTGCTCACCAAGCCTGAATTTATTTGATTCAAAAACAGTACAATTTAGAAATATTTTTGCTATTAAAAATAACTTTCTATTCTTTCTATTTAAACATATTTTAAAATCTAATTTATTCCTGTGTTTCAAAGCTGATTTTTTAGGCAAGGCAAGGCAAGGCAAGTTTATTTGTCCTTTACAAAAAAGGAAGTAGAATAATCATAAAAACAATAATCACAAAAAAAAAAAAAGAATTTAAAAACTTTTTAAATGATTTAAAAATTTAAAAATGGATTTAAAATAAGTTTAAGACAGTTAAAAATAGAACACGATTATACATAGTGCAATCAGTTCGGACGTAGCACAGTGCTCATTCAGTAAATGCACAGCTAAACAGATGAGTTTTGAGGCTAGATTTAAATGTAGCTAATGTTATGGCACATTTGATCCCTTCTGGAAGCTGATTCCAACTGCAGGCAGCATAATAGCTAAACGCGGATTCCCCTTGTTTTGTGTGAACCCTTGGTATTTCTAACCAACTCGATCCTAATGATCTGAGTGGCCTGTTAGGTTTATATTCATTTAGCATATCTGCAATGTATATAGGTCCCAGGCCATTGAGTGATTTATAAATTAGTAAAAGTACTTTAAAATCAATTCTAAATATAACTGGAAGCCAGTGTAGGGACCTGAGGACTGGTGTGATATGCTCAGATTTTCTGGTTCTAGTCAGAATCCTGGCAGCAGCGTTCTGGATGAGCGACAGCTGTCTAATGGTCTTCTTGGGAAGGCCGGTGAGGAGACCATTACAATAGTCCACCCTGCTTGTGATAAAGACATGAACAAGTTTCTCCAAGTCCTGAGTGGAAACAAAACATCTAATTCTTGCAATGTTTTTGGGATGATAGTATGGTGATTTAGTTACTGCTTTGACATGACTACTGAAACAAAGGTCTGACTCCAGAATCACACCAAGATTCCTGACTTGATTTTTAGTTGTTTGACCCCTAGAGTCAAGGTATGCATTCACCTTGAGAGCTTCCTCTTTGCTTCCAAATGCAATGACTTCAGTTTTCTCCTTGTTTAACTGAAGGAAGTTCTGGCACATCCAACTGTTAATTTCATCAATGCATTGGCAGAAGGAGTCAAAGGGGCTGTAGACATTTGGTGATAAGGCTAGGTATAGCTGATAGGCAATTTGGTTCTTTCTCATTATTTGACTTAGTGGGAGCATATACAGGCTAAACAAGAGTGGCGCAAGAACTGAGCCTTAAGGGACTCCGCATGTCATGGACGTCCACTTAGACTTATGCTCTCCTATACTCACATAATAACCTCTCCCTTCTAAGTATGACCTGAACCAACTGAGAGCCATCCCAGAAAGCCCAACCCAGTTTTCCAGTCTCTCCAGAAGTATGTTATGATCGACTAAGATCTAGTAGTACCAGCACTGATATTTTGCCAGAATCAGAATTTAGGCGAATATCATTTATTATTTTAATGTGCTCTGTCTCTGTGCTGTAAAATTAAGAAAATAATACTTTAATAATTAATAGCAAGGATGCTTTAAATTGATCAAAAGTAATGATAAAGACATTTATAATGTTACAAAAGATTTCTATTTCAGATGCTGTTCTTCTGAAACAATTCTACTCAGCTGTTTTCAACATAACAATAATAATAAATATTTTTGAGCAGCAAATCAGATTATTAGAAATATTTCTGAAGGATCATGTGACTGAAGTAATGATGCTAAAATTTCAGCTTTGAAATCATAAGAATAAATTACATTTTAAAATATATTTAAATAGAAAAAAGGTCATTTTAAATAGTAAAATATTCCAAATTTACAGTTTATTTTATTTTATTTTATTTTTTGCTACTTTGGATCAAATAAATGCCAGCTTGGTGAGCAGAAGAGACTTCTTTGAAAACATTAAAAATCTTACTGTCCAAAAGCTTTTGACTGGTAGAGTATGCACAGTACTTTTATAGAAACTTAGCATTAAATGAAATTCTACACCCATATACTTTTTCTGATGAATGACGAGGTGTCCAGAAACCAGTTACCACAAAAAACACAGAAAATTGGCGAAAGAAAGAAATAAAAATGAAAACACACAAATTGATTGCTTCATTCATATATTTTATTTTGTTTTCACTGAAATGCACATGTAATGCTTTCAAAGTAATCATTTATTCTCATTCATAAATTGTCATGAGCTTGATCACGTACAACAATGAACTCCTTTATGGTTTTGACCTGCAACAAACAAACAATAGAGTTACAAAAAAAAATTTAAAATCTTCATTTAACCATTATCACCATATCAGTGTGGGAAAAAATGAGGTATTTCTATGTACCTAATTGCAGATAAAAATTTTAGTACAGATAGATGTCAGACGTCTCCAACTCTTTGACCATCTTGTTCATATACTTCTTAACAAGGTGCTTGCACTTAACTTTCCGGTCCTTTAATATATCGCAGGCCTTGTTCAGCTTGGATTTGATTTCATCCTAAGGGAAATGATGGATTTAGTCGAAGTTGTTGTGAGATGCATGGTCAGTTCAATAATTTGGTATTAATCATGACACCCACCACTATTGGTTTAGAGGTGAGTACTTTTTCACCACCGACATAATGACTTTGCATAATATGCACTCAGGTGACAGCTGCTGTTTCGGCATGCCGTCAGCCTGAAAAACATCACAATATGAAATAAATATAAATCATATAACAATAAAGCAGATAAGAATACAGCAGAAGCCAATCTACAAATCTCTCTGCACTCAATGATCACCTGCTAATCACATGCAAATGAGTGAAAAATTTCCCCCTTGTTAAACAGATGTACGTCAGTCATTATTTTAAAGTATACACTGTTGTCATCAGGAGATGCTTACAGAGATCTCTTTATCTTGGTCCTCAGCAGAGTCCACCTTACGGATCTCCCATTGAGCTGCACAGACTACAGATAAATAGACAATAATGAATGATTCAAGCATAAAACAAATATTTATACCTAACACAAAATAGAAGTCCTTTTAGAAATGATTTAGTGATTCTTTTACCTGCATATACGAGCAAGCTGACAAGAAAGATGTTGCGGAACATTTTAGCAGATGATCTCTAACCAGCGTGAAGACGAAGCTTTTAGAATCAGATAAATGTTGTTCTTCTGAAACAATTCTACTCAGCTGTTTTCAACATAACAATAATAATAAATGTTTTTTGAGCAGCAAATCAGATTATTAGAATTATTATCATGTGACTGAAGTAATGATGCTAATAATTCAGCTTTGAAATCACAAAAATAAATTTTATTTTAAAATATATTTAAATAGAAAACAGTCATTTTAAATAGTAAAATATTCAAAATTTACAGGTTTTTTTTTCGTACTTTGGATCAAATAAATGCAGGCTTGGTGAGCAGAAGAGACTTGAAAAACATTGAAAAAAACTTTTGAGTGGTAGTGTATGTACAGTACTTTTATAGAAACGTGGCATTAAGCGGAATTCAACACCCATATACTCTGTTTCTGATGAATGACGAGGTGTCCAGAAACCAGTAAACGCAAAAAACACAGAAAATTGGTGAAAGAAAGAAAGAAAAAGGAAAACACACAAATTGATTGCTTCATTCATATATTTTATTTTGTTTTCATTGTAATGCACATGTAATGCTTTCAAAGTAATCATTTATTCTCATTCAGAAATTGTCATGAGCTTGATCACGTACAGCAATGAACTTCTTTATGGTTCTGACCTGGAACAAACAAACAAACAAAAAAGTTACAAAAAAATGTAAATCTCCTCATTTAACCATTATCACCATATAACAGTGAGAAAAAAAGACATGATTGTAAACTTTTGGTGTGGGTATTTCTGTATACATACTTGCAGGCATGAATTTTAGTACAGATGGCGTTTGGCCCGTCATCCGTCATCAGCTCATCGATCAGATTTTGCAGATACTTTTCAACAAAGTGCTTGCACTGAACTCTCAGTGGCTTGAATTTATCACACATGTTGTTCAGCTTGGTTTTGATTTCATCCTGAGGGAAATGGTGAATTTAGTCACAGTTGTTGTGAGATGCATGGTCAGTTCAATAATTTAGTATTAATCATGACACCCACCGGCGTTGCGTTAGCGGAGATTTTCTTTTTCACCTTCTTCATGATGGTTTTGCATAAATTGCACTTAACAGACATCTGCTGTTTCAGCATGCCGTCAGCCTGAAAAACATCACAATATGAAGCAAATATGAATCATATAATAATAAAGCAGATAAAAATACAGCAGAAGCCAATCTACAAATCTCTCTGCACTCAAAGAGACAATGCAATAAACTATGCAGCTTAATTATTCATTGATTGCCTGCTAATCACATGCAAATGAGTGAAGAGTTTCCCCCTTGTCTTGTTAAACATATGTGCATCAGTCATTATTATAAAGTATACACTGTTGTCATCAGGAGATGCTTACAGAGATCTCTTCATCTTGGTCCTCAGCAGAGTCCACCTTACTGATCTCCCATTGAGCTGCACAGACTACAGATAAATAGACAATAATGAATGATTCAAGCATAAAACAAATATTTATACCTAACACAAAATAGAAGTCCTTTTAGAAATGATTTAGTGATTCTTTTACCTGCATATACGAGCAAGCTGACAAGAAAGATGTTGCGGAACATTTTAGCAGATGATCTCTAACCAGCGTGAAGACGAAGCTTTTAGAATCAGGGTTCAGATGTGATCCTCAGAAGCATGTGGAGCTCTCTTTATAGAGAGCTCCACATGCTTCTGTTATTTAAACCACAAACCACAGATGTCAGAAGAGCAGCATTTATCTGAAATAGAGATCTTTTGTAACGTTATAAATGTCTTTATCATCACTTTTGATCAATTTAAAGCATCCTTGCTAAAATAAAAGTGTTTCTATAATTTCTTTCCGCAAAAAAAAAAAAAATAAATAAAAAATACAGATTCCAAGCTTTTGTATATTAGTGTATTGTTACAATTTTATTCAAATAAACGCTGTGACAAAAGTGACAAAATTCTAAGAAAGTTTAAAAAAAGTAATTCAGAAAGCATCTTAACCCTTAAAAGAGGTCTTAAGTTTCAAAATTGTTAGGAGTATGGATGAGGATTTTTAAGAGGCTTAAGAGTTTTTTGTTTTCAAGAAGTATGTTAAAAGCGCATTTTAGTTCATATTTATGGTGTCCCAAAATAGCACCGTTTGATTACCCTTAGATGTTCTTAAGATTATCTTAAGAAGTACTAAAGAATAATTTTAAGTATATTAAATACAAAATTAGTGCATGAAAATAGAGCACTTTAAGTACATTATGAAAGTGTACTGAAATACAGTGTATTGTACTGCACCTTTGTTCACCTGAGTACACTTATATCAATCAATTTTGGTTAAATATTATCTTTCTATTTTATTTACCTGTATTTTGAATTGAAAATAAACATATCTGTTTATATTTTTTAACAAAACCAAAAAACATCATTGTAGTCCTATTTTATATAGTGAACATCAAAATACACCAGGCACTGGGTCATTGAGTGTCTCTGATGCTCACTGGTGAAAAAATAAATGACATTAACTTTTGACATTGACATTTTATGGTTACTGCCACTAGAGGGGCATATAGGATGTCTGTAGAAATTTTATACATGGCAAATAAACTAAAACAGTCCTCTCTAAACTCGGTCCTGGAGGGCCGGTGTCCTGCAGAGTTTGGAGTATGTCTAGTAAGACCTTGATTATCTGGTTCTGGTGTGCTTAATTAGGGTTAGAGCTAAACTCTGCACGACACCGGAAAAAGAAATGGTTCTCAGTTCCAACTCCAGTTGTTGTCCCCTCCCTGGTGTCTTTAGTCTTGCCTGACAACCCTTGAATGACTTCAGTCGGCCTTTAAAGTCTCCTTAAAGGAGAAGTCCACTTCCAGAACAACAATTTACAATACTTTGTGTTTAAAAAGATGTAAAGATGTATTATTTTTGCATTATTGACACATTATTTCCTGTTTAATACTGTAAAGCTGCTTTGTCAAGGTGACTTGACTTGGAAGATGATATCAGATATCTGAACATACAGTATCAGTCACTGTGAGAAAGACATGACAAGGGAGGAAATGGCTTATGTGGTTGTGTTATCTGAAGACATCATTTTTTTTCTCAGATATTCAGCCTTTTTGCATCTTAACCCCTTAAGCGCTTTTTTTTTTTGGAACATAGACATTAAAGTCCATCTAAAATTAAATTGTTATAATTCATGAATGCTTTTGAATACAGACCTAAGGTTGGTCTCTTTTTAAAGGAGGAAAAAGTTTAAATGCACTGTAAAAAAAAAATAACTGTACTATTTTTCAATTTTACACTACCAGTGTAGTGGTTAAAAGTTTTTGAACAGTAAGATTTTTAGTGTTTTTTAAAGAAGTCTCTTCTGCTCACCAAGCCTGAATTTATTTGATCCAAAGTACAGCAAAAACAGTACAATTTAGAAATACTTTTACTATTAAAAATAACAGCTTTCTATTTGAAAATATTTTAAAATCTAATTTATTCCTGTGTTTCAAAGCTGTTTTTAGCATCATTACTCCAGTCTTCAGTGTCACATTCGATCCTTTAGAAATCATTCTAATATGCTGATTTACTGTTCAAGAAACATTTTTTTATTTTTAATATTATTAATTTTTTAAACAGCTGAGCACTTTTTTTCCAGGATTCTTTGAATAGAAAAATCCAAAAAATAGCAATTATCTAATGTTGTTCTTCTGAAACAATTCTACTCAGCTGTTTTCAACATAACAATAATAATAAATGTTTTTTTGAGCAGCAAATCAGATTATTAGAATTATTTCTGAAGGATCATGTGACTGAAGTAATGATGCTAATAATTCAGCTTTGAAATCACAAAAATAAATTTTATTTTAAAATATATTTAAATAGAAAACAGTCATTTTAAATAGTAAAATATTCAAAATTTACAGTTTTTTTTTTCGTGCTTTGGATCAAATAAATGCAGGCTTGGTGAGCAGAAGAGACTTCTTTAAAAACATTTAAAAAATCTTACTGTTCAAAAACTTTTGAGTGGTAGTGTATGTACAGTACTTTTATAGAAACGTAGCATTAAGCGGAATTCAACACCCATATACTCTGTTTCTGATGAATGACGAGGTGTCCAGAAACCAGTAAACGCAAAAAACACAGAAAATTGGTGAAAGAAAGAAAGAAAAAGGAAAACACACAAATTGATTGCTTCATTCATATATTTTATTTTGTTTTCATTGTAATGCACATGTAATGCTTTCAAAGTAATCATTTATTCTCATTCATAAATTGTCATGAGCTTGATCACGTACAACAATGAACTTCTTTATGGTTCTGACCTGGAACAAACAAACAAACAAAAAAGTTACAAAAAAATGTAAATCTCCTCATTTAACCATTATCACCATATAACAGTGAGAAAAAAAGACATGATTGTAAACTTTTGGTGTGGGTATTTCTGTATACATACTTGCAGGCATGAATTTTAGTACAGATGGTGTTTGGCCCGTCATCCGTCATCAGCTCATCGATCAGATTTTGCAGATACTTTTCAACAAAGTGCTTGCACTGAACTCTCAGTGGCTTCAGTTTATCACACATGTTGTTCAGCTTGGTTTTGATTTCATCCTGAGGGAAATGGTGAATTTAGTCACAGTTGTTGTGAGATGCATGGTCAGTTCAATAATTTAGTATTAATCATGACACCCACCGGCGTTGCGTTAGCGGAGATTTTCTTTTTCACCTCCTTCATGATGGTTTTGCATAAATCGCACTTAACAGACATCTGCTGTTTCAGCATGCCGTCAGCCTGAAAAACATCACAATATGAAGCAAATATGAATCATATAATAATAAAGCAGATAAAAATACAGCAGAAGCCAATCTACAAATCTCTCTGCACTCAAAGAGACAATGCAATAAACTATGCAGCTTAATTATTCATCGATCGCCTGCTAATCACATGCAAATGAGTGAAGAGTTCCCCCCTTGTCTTGTTAAACATATGTGCATCAGTCATTATTATAAAGTATACACTGTTGTCATCAGGAGATGCTTACAGAGATCTCTTCATCTTGGTCCTCAGCAAAGTCCACCTTACGGATCTCCCATTGAGCTGCACAGACTGCAGATAAATAGACAATAATATTTATACCTAACGCAAAATAGAAGTCCTTTTAGAAATGATTTAGTGATTCTTTTACCTGCATATACGAGCAAGCTGACAAGAAAGATGTTGCGGAGCATCTTAGCAGATGATCTTTAACCAGCGTGAAGACGAAACTTTTAGTATCAGGGTTCAGATGTGACCCTTAGAAGCATGTGGAGCTCTTTTTATAGAGCTCTGCATCACCGCAAGTTAGTGTTTCTTTTAAACCACAAACCACAGATGTACTGTATTGTCCAGGAGAAAAAAAAAGTGCACTTCCATAATGTACTTAAAGTGCTCTATTTTCACACACTAATTTTGTACTTAATATACTTAATTATTCTTTAGCACTTCTTAAGATCTTCTTAAGAACATCTACACAACCAGTCAAGTTTTTGAACAGTAAGACTTGTTTAATGTTTTTTTAAAGAAGTCTCTTCTGCTCACCAAGTCTGCACTTATTTGATCCAAAGTACAGCAAAAACAGTACAATTTTGAAATATTTTTGTCATTTAAAATAACTGTTTTCCATTTAAAAATATATTTTAAAATGTAATTTATTCCTTTGATTTCAAAGCTGAATTTTTAGCATCATTACTCCAGTCACATGATCCTTCAGAAATCATTCTAATATTCTGATTTGCTTCTCCAAAACATTTATCATTATGATGTTGAAAACAGCTGAGTATCTTTGAAAAAAGTTCAGAATAGAAAGTTCAGAAGAACAGCATTTGTCTGAAATAGAAATCTTTTGTAACATTATAAATGTCTTTATCATCACTTTTCATCAATTTAAAGCATCCTTGCTAAAATAAAAGTGTTTCTATAATCCTTCTATAATGATTTCTGAAGGATCATGTGACACTGAAGACTGGAGTAATGATGCTGAATTTAGCTTTGATCACAGTAATAAATTACATTTTAAAATATATTCAAATAGAAAGCAGTTATTTTAAATATTACAAATATTCACAGTATTACTGCTTTTGGTGGATCAAATAAATGCAGGCTTGGTGAGCAGAAAAGACAAAAAACATTCAAAAACATCAAAAATCTTTTGAATTGTAGTGTATATATTCATTATATATTATTCTTATATTTTAAAGAATTAATATGTGTATTTTCTATGTATTATGAGTATATTTAAAAGTGTATGAAATATGGTTGTACTACAACTAAATACATTTTTGTTTTCAAGAAGTATGTTAAAAGTGCATTTTAGTTCATATTTATGGTGTCCCAAAATAGCACCGTTTGATTACACTTAGATGTTCTTAAGATTATCTTAATATTTTATTTACCTGTATTATGAAATGAAAATAAGCATATCTGTTTATATTTATATTTTTTAACAAACATCATTGTAGTCCTATTTTATATAGTGAATATCAAAATACATCAGGCACTGGGTCATTGAGTGTCTCTGATACCCACAAAAAATGACATTAACTTGCATTTTATGGTTACTGCCACTAGAGGGGCATATAGGATGTCTGTAGAGATTTTATACATAGCAAATAAACTAAAACAGGGCTCTCCAAACTCGGTCCTGGAGGGCCAGTGTCCTGCAGAGTTTGGAGTATGTCTAGTAAGACTTTGATTGTCTGGTTCTGGTGTGCTTAATTAGGGTTAGAGCTAAACTCTGCAGGACACCGGAAAAAGAAATGGTTCTCAGTTCCAACTCCAGTTGTTGTCCCCTCCCTGGTGTCTTTGGTCTTGAGTGACTTCAGCCGGCCTTCAGAGTCTTCTTAACACACTCATGAAGGCTCAGCGACCTTTGACCCATCTCAAACTCCAAGGTATTTTCTTTTCCTCCATTGATATTCAGGTTTAATCGCCAGTGTTTTTGCTTTTGCATTCTTTCAGTGGTTTGATTGGTGAAAAATCTGGACTGAAACAGAAAGGTTGTAGTTTTAAACCACAAAACAGTGATGAACTCAACTCAAGCAAGATGTTAAAACTCAAAGGGAATTTGATGGTACTTTCCCTGTAATAGGTTTACTGACAATACAGGCCTGCACTATTGCTTTCTGAGCATCTGATCAAAAATGGGAGAAATTAGTAGTGCAAATATGACGTCATTCACTTTTTGACAAGTAATCAATTGTATTGCTGTGAAAAGTGAAAGTGTTTGTATATATCACAGGATTATATCATAAAGTAGATTTCAAATTCATTCAGAATGATGAAAAATCTTGACACTGTTTTCCCTGTATCATTTTTTTATTTGTATAACTGCATGCAATAACTCACATCATAATCTTGCAGTAGCATTATCTTGCAGTATCTCACAGGAAAAGCTTATTAAGCTCATTAGCACAACATGTGAAATGCTGGATGTGTTACTGAGTGTAACTCACTGTGTCCTGTAATAGTTATTTGCATGGGCATATTCAGTTAAAGTGAAAAGTTTACATACACCTTGCAGAATCAGCAAAATGTTAATTATTTTACCAAAATACAAGGGGTCATACAAAATGCATGTTATTTTTTATTTAGTACTGACCTGAATAAGATATTTAACATAAAAGACGTTTACATACAGTCCACAAGAGACAATAATAGCTGAGTTTACAAAAATGACCCTGTTCAAAAGTTTACATACACTTGATTCCTAATACTGTGCTGTTACCTGAATGATTCAAAGCTGTGTTTTTTTTGTTTAGTGATAGTTGTTCATGAGTTCCTTTTTTGTCCTGAACAGTTAAACTGCCCACTATTCTTTAGAAGAATTCTCCAGGTCCCACAAATTATTTGGTTTTCCATAGGGATGGGACGATAAATCGTTGCAGCGTGAATCAAGAAGTGATTCAGCATTGAGTCAAGATTTTCTGAACACATTGCGATTCTTTCTCAAATCGATTCTGAGCTTAGTTTTGAACAGCAGATGGCACTGCTTGCTTTAGAAACAGCTGTGCTCTGCTTGT
The DNA here is from genome assembly GCF_022985175.1 of Labeo rohita. Lineage (NCBI taxonomy): Eukaryota > Metazoa > Chordata > Actinopteri > Cypriniformes > Cyprinidae > Labeo > Labeo rohita. Next base: position 5,539,340 of record NC_066885.1, read on the forward strand.
TTCCAAATCCTTGCAGGCACTTGAACCTAAAATAATCATTTATACAATTTGAAAAGGTTGAAGCCAGTTACAGGGGTGTTCTCATATGCAACTATTACAGAAGGTTCAAATGCTCACTGATGCTTCAGAAAGGAAACGAAATGCATTAAGAGCCGGGGGTAAATTTAACTTATTTTGTCTTCTGGGGAACATGTAAGTGTCTTACTGCATCGTTTTTCCTTCTAAAGCATCAGTGAGTGTTTGAATCTTCTGTAATAGTTGCATATGAGTCTCTCAGTTGTCCTCAGTGTGAAAAGATGGACCTCAAAATCATACAGTCATTGTTAGAAAGGGTTCAAATACACATAAATACTGAAAAACCAAAGAATTTGTGGGACCTGAATGATTTTTCTGAAGAACAGCAGGTAGTTTAACTATTCAGGACAAACAAGAGACTCCTGAGCAACTATCACTAAACAAAAAAACACAGCTGTGGATCATTCTGGTAACAACACAGTAATAAGAATCAAATGTATGTAAACTTTTGAACAGGGTCATTTTTATAAATTCAACTATTATTTTCTCTTGTGGACTATATGTAAACATCTTTTTTATGTGAAATATCTTATTCAGGTAAGTACTATATAAAAAAATAACATGCATTTTGTATGATCCCTCTTATTTTGGCAAAATAATTAACATTTTGCAGATTCTGCAAGGTATATGTAAACTTTTGACTTCAACTGTATATTTGTTTATACTTGTGACCCATTTTACTTCATTTAGTCTTTTTGCAAATGGTTCTTTATTGCAAATTCTTTGCAAAATGCAAGAAACTGTGAATTTAGGCATCCTCTGGTTGTAAAAGCATGATGTCACGCAACATTAAAGTTTGTTTCACACATTTATTTTCCAACTGAATGCAGAGAAGAATTTGCAAAGTTAAGTGTACGTGACATATAAGAAAAATACAAAACAAAAAAAAAACGGTATACAAAACCACAATAATCACACCATCAGCTCTAGTGCAGAATCTAACCAGCTTTTCCAGCTGAAGCGAGCATGCAAGGGCTTTTCACACTTGATGAGATCATTCACATAAAAACTAAAATTCTGCCATCATTTACTCAAGTTGTTCCAAACCTGTATGAGTTTCGTTCTTCTGTTGAACATAAAATTTGATATTTAGAATGTGGGGAATTTTCATTTTTGGTGAACTGTCCCTTTAAGCCTAGGTCATTCTATCCCGGGTAAATGGAATTTACGCTGTGTTAATAATGAGTATTCACATGATACATTTTTAAACCCAGGGTTAACGTTCTTATTTGCATATTTGTGGTGTCAGTGTCACTGATTAGACTACATCATTAGGCTATATATTACTGACATAAGTAATGGTTTTTTTTTTTTTTTTTTTTTTTCCTGAATGGACTTTTCGGAGTATAAAGGTAAAAATGAAACGGTCTGAAGTTCCCCTCAGAAAGCTGAGTGTTTATGCAATGTGCAGTGTTTCTGTGACTGGTTAACACCAAAAATGCAATGGCAAACTTGCTGTGGAGCAGGGTTTTTATGCGTAAAAAGTGTGAAACGTTTCTTTACCCAGGGTTAAAAGTGAGGTTAAGCGTGTGAGAAGCCCTTCAAAAACAAAAAAGCCTTATGCATTTCTATAATTTATCAAACTAAATAGGATTCTTCAACTTCATAAACACCTATTTCTTGCAAACACCAATGTTAACACAGATGGTTCTGGGGTCATCAGTAGTTGAAAGTTCTTCGATCAGGGTGTCTGTATACTTGTTCACAAGCTTCCTACACAGTGACTTTAGGAAGCCGATCTCATCACAGACCATCCCCAGCTTTGTTTTAATGTCCTCCTGTAGTTAAGTGACAAGCAGTTAACGTTAAGCCACTAATCTTGCATTAATTTATTAAAGTGTTACAAAAGTATTGTTACCAACCGGAGTTGCTCCATTGGAGATCCGTCTTTTCAGCTTCTTCATTGCCCACTTGCAGGCCCAACACACTCCAGGTAGTTGTTCTGTTGGTATCTCACCCTAATAAGACAATGACAGCATATTGGAGTCAGTAGTTTATATGAGATTTGGGATCTAATAATCAACAAGTCCATGGTGAATAGCTGTTTGAAAACCATCTTGCAAATGTTATTTAAGTTTCATTTCAGTAATGACAGATCTGACCTCTAAAGATAGTGATATGCATCTTGCAGATGCTCTTTAATTTTCATTTCAGTACATGACAGATCTAATAATCAACAATTTAGGATCTAATAATCAACAAGTCTGTGATGACTAGCTGTTTGAAAACCACTGCTTATCTGCATCTTGCAGATACTCTTTAAGTTTAATTTTTTAGTACATGACATATCTGACCTCTAAAGATGGTGATCGTTGCATCTGCCAGTGTGATTAATCAGCTATTTGGCCAATTAAATAGGCAGATCATGTATTTTTCAGGTTTTAAAAAAATAGTTTGTGAATTTTGATGTCCTAAATAATAATTCGGCTAAATTGTGCATGTTATTTGTGACCCTGGACCACAAAACCAGTCTTAAGTCGTTGAGGTATATTTGTAGCAGTAGCCAAAAATACACTGTATGGGTCAGAATGATAAATTTTTCTTTTATGCCAAAAATCATTAGGAAATTAAGTAAAGATCATGTTCCATGAAGATATTTTGTAAAATTCCTGCTGTAAATATATCAAAACGTAATTTTTGATTAGTAATATGCATTATTAAGAACTTTTGGACAACTCTAAAGGTGGTTTTCTAAATATTTAGATTTTTTTGCACCCTCAGATTCCATATATTCAAATAGTCGTATCTTGGCCAAATATTATTATCAGTGGAAAGCTTATTTATTCAAAATGTATTATAATTGACCCTTATGACTGGTTTTGTGGTCCAGAATCGCATTTGTAATCATAAAAGTGTATGCAGTCATTGAAAGCTTCAAACATCAAAAAAAAAAGAAAAATAGCAGAATGCAACTCTAAAAATTCAGACATTTCTATATTAAACTTTACAGTTGAACGCAAAATGAGATCATGATAAATGATGTTGAGGACAACTCACAGAGCTTTCTTCACGTTCATTTACAGTTGACTCTTCTTTGTGCATTTCCCAGTGAAGAGCACAAACTGTGAGTAAATTGCATGAGTTTAGTTAAACAGTGTATATTTTGAGCGCATTCAAGCTGGTTCTAGCCTGACCAGCATCGCACATCAATGAATTTAAGCCAGTCTAAATTGGTCTGTGCTGTGTTTACAGTTATAGGCACACACAATTAAGACAAATAAAGATAACCAACAACTGATCTGTGCTAATTTTACCTGAGGATATTAGCAGGGCAATCAGGACGATACTCCGCAGCATCTTGTTTGGCGAAATAGTCTGAACACAAAGAGACATAAACTCTCCACTTGTTTGCTAAAGGTCTTTGATGCCACAGTTTTTAAAACACCTCTGTTTTTAACCATCAACCACAAACATTGTGAAGTGAGGCCAGCAGCACCCTCAACATGACAAGATCACACATCTGTTTCCATCTTCCTGTATGTGTGATACTTATTTATCATAAACGCTAATACTTTGATTACACATACTATATCTAAATAGTTTACACTAAATTCAGTGACAACTACGCTGCAATCATGTCATTCAAATTGGAAACTCAAAGAGCTCTGTGATAAAGATTTAGTTCGAAATATTGCAATATTGTGTGATTTGTAAAGTGTTGTCCTAATCCCACCCCCTTTTGGCTCATTTATGTTAGTGCAACTAGAAGCAGCCTCAAAGAATCAAGCCTTCTCTAGTTGGTTATTTGAGATGAATGATAAATCTTTATTACTCAGTTTTTTCTATTTGCCTTGATCTTTGAGAAGAAAGTGTTTATTTAACTTGAGTATTGTAGGGTGTGTGATGGTTTTTACACCTTACTACAAGTTGAGTTGTTCAGAGAAGAATCAAGAACTGTTTTCTCATTTCTAAATTCTCAAACTTTCATCATTTTAAAAGTCCTTAATGAATTGACAGACTGACAGAGTGAAATGCTAATTCAGAAATGACCCTTTTGAATCAATGGTGAAAAAGCAAAACTACTCCTCAAACACACATATATGGTGTGTGTACTGGTTGCTCTGTAATGTATGGTTTTGACTCAAAAAAACAAAAACAAAAAAAAATCAGCTCATTAGAATAATTCGGTTTGTAATCTGAAAACACCCGATGCTCATGCTTTGGATGGACTGAAAAGAACTGACATATTAGAGTCTTTCATTCAATAACTGGAAAACACAGAATGTATTCGGAAAGCACTGTATGTGCTTAATTTTTTTGAATAATTCGTAATTCAACTAAAACGTATGTGTCATTAAAAAAGTATTTTACAGAAAACTGAGCCTCGTTTAGACTGTCAGCCCAAATCAGGTTTTTGTGCAAATCTGATTGATATCCGATTATGTTTACTAAATATAACGCAACACCCCTGTGGACTGTTTTCTTTGGTTTTCCCGTGTATGCCCTTATTTGGTCTTTCCTGTTCCGTTTTCAATCATGACGTCATTGTGTAATCATTCACACCTGTCTCCCTCTGATTAGCCTGGTTATTTAAGTTTGGTTCTGTTCCCCGTTTGGTTGTCGGTTCTTGAAGTCATTTTGTAAGTCACTCTATGTCGTTTAAAGTCTTTTACGTTGTGTTTGCGTGTGGATTCCCTGCTGTTCCTGGTCGTTCCTGTTCATAGTGTGGATTATTTAAATAATCTGTATGTTCCTGATCTCCTCGTCCCTACTCCTCATTCCCGCACACGACGCCTGTGACAACTACATGAAATCTGATTATTACAAATCCATTTCGAGCTACATTTGTATGTGGTTTGGAATCCTGGAAATCCGTTTCAGTCTGATTTAGCATAGTTTTTTCATGTTTTGTCGAAAACATAATGAACATCTTTGCAGAAACATGCTTGTGTTTTTGCAAACTGCAAGTCAAGTGAAAATGCAAGTATATGCACCTCTTTGAGTTTTGAAACCAGCCAAGACGGTAGCATGGAATAAAGTCGCACATTGCAGCTTTCTGCGTTTCTTGTCACTGCCTCATAAAACGAAATATAATCCAGCTTGGCGGCAACATGTTGTCATGTACCACATCTGTATTGCTGTTATTGTTGTTCATAGCATAGGCATAACAACGCAACAGCATTGCCGTAGAAATCAATGCACATTACATAAATCGAAAGAGCGCTTATGGAAAAACAAATCGGATATGAACAGTTGCGATGTGTGAACAGTCAGTTATTCAAATCAGATTCCATCCAGATATGCACAAAATCAGATTTGGGCTGACAGTCTGAACGAGGAGTATTTTTATCTAAGAACTGTTACAAGAACAGAAAGTCATTCATGGCCTGTTGCATGAGGCTATCTGAATAAAACTCAGAGTTTCAGAGTAGGTTTAGGATGGAAGTCTGTTTTTCTCAGAATTGTGAGATATACTCTTGCAATTGCGAGTTATAAAGTCAGAATTGTGAGACAAACACAAATCTGGAGATGTGGCAAAAAAAGACTGATATGTTCTCAAAGTCAAAACTGTGAGATAAAAACTTGCAATTCTGACTTTTTTTCTCAGAATTGTGAGACATAAACTCACAATTGTAAGTTATAGTCAGAATTGCGAGACATGAACTTGCAATTTTAAGAAACAAAGTTGCAAAAAATGACTGATATGTTATCAGAATTGCAAGTTTATATCTCACAATTCTCTTCTGCAGATCAAGAGATGTTGTTACTAAAAATTACAAATTTTTACAATGCAGGAATAAACACTGATGCCACAGCAATAGTTTGACAAGGCAGCAGAAAAGAAAATATGACTGTACAAATGAATTTAATCATTTATGTAGTTTCACAAAGAGCTCAAAAACATGTGCTTAAATTTGAAGTGAGAGATACAGGAGGAGTAGCTTATAGCATTAGATTCATGTCACTTTGCTCACAGCTGATTAGTTCAGTTTGAGTTAGCGATCTCTAACCTAAAATAAAATCTGCTCCAGAGCAGAGTAGTAGTGTAGTGTAAGTTAAAACCAACCCACCTTCTTTGCTCAAGCTAAACACAAACTCACCTGGGTAAAAAATGAGAGTGGGTTTTGTTATTTTTGCATATAGTTACATATAAAACCAGATCTGTATAAGAAACATTCAAGGTTTTAACCACTGATGTAACTTGAGTATTGTATTGTATTGTATTGTATTTTATGTCTCAATGTACTGCCATTCTACTGAATTCACACAACTGGATATTCATGATGATCTCATTTTGTGCTCAGTAACAGACAGTAAAGTCATACAGCTCTGGAATGGCATGATGAGTACGTGTGAATTGTTCATCTACACCAGCACCTACAACCTACCTAAGACTTCACACCTCTACCACATCAAACAAACAACTAAACAGCACCATTTGACAAACAACCCACAGGTATACACTGATGCTACCCAAACTCCTCTACACAACCCTTTAAGGCCAATCAGCTTTGTTAAAATAATATCATGCCTTGTCCACTTGTCATGAAATGCAGGGCAGGGAGCAGTCATTATTTCCTTTGAACGTTTCTTTCTCACAAGATTTTTTTTCCTCACACTTGGCCTACAATGAGAAGAATTACAATAAATATAGCTTCTGCTGGCTTATTTAAAACTGTTGTGTTTAAAAGGCTGTTCAGATGCTATCTGAACATATCAGTCACTGTGAGAAAGACATGACAAGGGAGGAAATGGCTTGTGTGCTTGTGTTGACCTCAGGACTTAATTTCTTCTCAGATCTTCAGCCTTTTTGCATCTTAAGCAGCAGTGAACACTACAGACCAGAATGTACATTTTCTACATATCTACATTTATATAAACTTCACATTATGTGAAATTCAATGCCCATATACTGTACTCTGTTACTATGAAAGGATGTTCAGGCTCCCAGTTTTTAAGCAAATTTCATAAATGAATTGTATTCTGAAGCACAGTGTTAAAAACTTAAATTAGATATTTGATCACAATTAGAGACCACTTACAGATACAGTGCACAGAATAAATGAGTACACCCCCCTCTAAAACTTAACAAATTCAGCCTACTCTTTACTTAGAAGACATATTAAGGTTCTTTGAAGCCTGCTTGGTCAATTACCAAAAAAGAATTTCAAAATTATTCAGGAAAATAAGACTTTTTTTTATCAAAGTGATAAAATGTTGTGTTGCAAAAAATGAGTACACCCTCCTGAAAGTTAATAAATAAAACTAAAAAAAAATAATAATAATAAATAGCGTATGTTTAAGGCAATGTTTGATCAACAGGTAAGTATATTGAACCAAAACTTTTAAAGACAAGTAATTTCCTGACAGTTAGTTACATGGCCTACTGAATCATACTACTTAATGCTGGCAATAATGGAACCACTTGGGAGAGAACTTCCAGGAGATTTATTTTTTAGCATACAAGAGGACAATGGTACAAGAGGAATACCAAATTATAGTTTTATTTGTGAAAATATAGCAGAGGTAACATGGATGTTCAAAAATGTGGAATTGTGACAAGGCTCTTGAAATAATTAGGTTTTCCCTTTAAGTTTTCATTTAGTAATGAATGAATTTTTGCTAGAAAAAGAGCAGGAGAAATACCATGCAAGTGTCTCAAAGACGGCAACAACTATGAAAAGAGTAACACTTTATCTCACAGAGTACGGCACATCCGGCGGAAGTGACATGCTGTCAGTTTACGGGAAAAAAAGGCACAGGGATGGAGGAGAGGAGGCTCACCGACCGCTTGAGAGAGGACCACTCCAACTCCAGTAGTGGAAGCGTCGACTTCAACCGTAAAGGGAGTTCAGGATCTGGGTGATGTAATAAAGGAGCGGTGCTAAAGATGGTCTTGAGCTGGACAGCTTTGTGGGTTCCGAGTGAGATGTTTAAGTTTACCCCTCAGGAGGGAGGTCAGTGGTGCAGTTCTGGATGAAACTGCGATAGAAGTTAGAGAAACCCAGGAAACGTTGACTTTCCCCTGGTCCATTTGTATGCCCTCGGCACTGATGACATATCCTAGGAAGTGGACTGAAGGCTGATGAAATTCACATTTTTCCAACTTGAGGTATAGACTGTGTTTTTGACGTTTCTGGAGGACCTGCTGGTCGTGCTGGCGATGGTCGGCCTGGTTCCGGGAGTAAATCAAGATGTCATCAATGTAGACCATAATGAAGCGATGAAAAAAACTCCCGAAACACCTCATTCATAAACGTTTGGAAGACAGAGGGACTGATGGAGAGACTGTATGGCATTACCCGGTATTCGTAGTGCCCTGTGAGTGTAATGAAGGCCGTCTTCTACTCGTCTCCCGTACGAATACAAATGAGGTTATAAGCACTCCGCACTCCGCAGCTTCATAAAGATTCTGGCTCCACAAAGCTCTTTGAGGGACTCTTCCCCTGGCTGGGACCAGGGGAAGAGGATAGGGTTGCTGAATGATTTGGGAGTTGAGTTGACGGTAATCTATCTGCAGGGACGTAGACCTCCATCCTTCTTGCCCACGAAAAAGAAACTTGAAGCGGTCGGTGAGGTGAATGGTTGAATGAATCCTTGTTTCAGTGCTTCTGCAATGTACTCCTCCATTGCCTGGCGCTCCGGGATGGACAGTGGATAGATTCGTCCCTTGGGAAGTTCGGCTCCAGGCAGCAGCTTGATGGCACAGTCCCATGGCCGATGATGTGGAAGATGAGTGGCTACCTGTTTACTGAACCATAATGGAACGGCACATACTCCGCTTGGATTCCTGGAGAGAATTCTGGCTCTGGGCTTTCAACTTGGGTAGAGGCCAGGTGTACTGGAATGGATCGGGGGAGAGGCAGGTTAGATAGACACTGATCATAACATTGTTCATTCCAACAAATAATGTCACAGGGATCCCAGCGGAGGTCTGGAATATGTTGATAGAGCCACGGGCATCCCAGGATTACGCTGACGGTGGAATCCTCCAGTACCAGAAACCGTATGTCCTCCTTATGAAACAGTCCGACTTGCAGGGTGATGAGTGGTGAAGAATAACGTATCTTCTATGCCCCAGTGGTTTTTCCTGAATAGTCTTTATTGAATATTCTTGAAAGCATTCCTGTGAGATGAAGTTGCTGGAGGAACATGAATCAATCAGAACAGAGACAGAAAGAGAGTGTTCAGAAGTATGGAGAGTAACAGGTACCAGAGTCAAATCTGTTGTTTCGACTTCTGATTGGATGGTACTCACCACCGGGCGTGGGGGTCTGATGGGGCAGTTGCGGATGAGGTGACCTTGATTGCCGCAGTATAAGCATAAGCCCGATGACCTGCAGTGATTCCTTTCTGCACGTGATAGACAAGTGGTGTCCACTTGCATAGGTTCTGGTACTGGGAAACAGGCAGCCACCGAAGCGGGCTGAGGAGTGGTTACCGGTGGCTGGCAGGTGGCTAGTCGCTGGGAAACTCTGGTTGTTCGTTGCAGAAAGGATTCCAATCCAGTGGAGTCATCATACAGTGCCATGGCTGCACGAATCTCTGGGTTGAGTCCCTGCCGGTAACCACTCAGCAGCGCTACCTCATTCCAACCACTAGCCAACGCCAGCATGTGGAAGTGTATGGTGTATTCATTCACAGAAGAAGTGCCCTGGCAGAGACGGAACAGCTGATCGGAAGTGGTGAGCGTGCTGGCAGCAGTGCTGAAAACTTCTGAGAAATGGCTAGTAAACTGTTCAAAGGAGTTGATTATGTTATTATTTGAATTCCAGATAGCTTTTGCCCACTGCAGGGCCTTACCAGTAAGGAGGGAGATTAAGAAGGCGACCTTAGCACTTTCGGAGGAAAACCGTTCTGGTTGCATTTGGATGTACAGATTGACTTGAAGTAAAAAAAAGGCTACACTCAGCCGCATCCCCAGCGAATGTTGCAGGCATGGCCATAACCCAGCCTTGAGGGCATACACCAACTGAAGTGATGGGATGCAGCAGGTGCTTCGGTGCTCATGTTCGGTGTCGGTCTGGTCTTCTGTCACATTACAACAGGGATGAGACCAGAGGCAGAGGTAAGGTGCAAAACCAAACAGGAGCTTTATTGACAGGATTGTAAAATGGAATGCAAGAATGGATAGATTAATGATAAGCTTATCTGACAGTCCTTGCAACAGTTGAGCAGTGATAGTGAGTCCGTAAGGGGAAAGCCACGATGAGTCCAGGTTATTCACATAGGGGATGTGAACGGTAGACCAGACAGTGAATGACTGTGGGTGAGCGTTTTTTATAGGGCGTGGCTGATTGGAATCAGGTGTGGAGGATTAGAACTCTGGTGACTGAGAGCGGGTGAGCGGTGCTACTGGTGACGTGGCGGGTGGAGGTGGCTGTGGTGAATGCCTGACACATGCATGGTTGTTGTCACCACTAGAATTACTGTAGCCAAAGCACAATAAACTCATTTAACCTCTTCCAAGGCCCATATTTACAAAATATAGACTTCTGGGAATCCATACTCTGATCTTGAGTCCAAGTCAATCATTTTGGATCCAAAAGCATCCTAAATGTTATGCTGTTGCTAGAGGAGGAGTACAATGAGAAGTGCCTGGTTCTCCCAGTGAAATTCAGTGGTAGTAAAGCTTTTCTATTGGGATGTATGAGTGCTGAAGGTGTGAGGGAGTTGTGCTTTATCAGTGCTGTCATGAATTCACACACCACTGTGTGATGTAATACAAAGAAAACTTGAAACAGAACATGCTAGCCTCTGCTCATTCCCTGCATTATTGACAAAGAAGATATTCATTCTCCCAAGGTGAAAATCTTTCAGTGGACATGTATTTCACTGAGTCTTAACCTTGAGCAGCTGTTGGGGATTCTGTAGAGACAAGCTTAGCAACACTCCCCAGAAGCTCATCCTCCAGGAGTTAAAAACAGATGTGGAATTTTGTCACAAACTTGTACACTCAGTGGCAAGAAGTTTAATTTATTTGGGTCTGATGGGAAACACTCTGTTCAGTGTCATACTGAGTATTACAGTTTTTTCAACTGCTTACACACATTTTCAAAATTTTGCCTCTATTTTTCAAAACTTTACACACAAAAAGCAAAATGCCTTACGTATTTGATCCAAAGTACAGTAAAAACAACATTTTTTATTATTATTTCTACTATTATCTTTTTACTATTATATTTCAATATATTTTAAGTTGAATTTTTAGCATCATTACTCCAGTCATATGATCTTTCAGAAATCATTCTAAGATTATTATTGTTATTATTATTATTATTATTATTATTATTATAATGGTGAAAACAGCTGAGTAGACTTTTTAGGTTTCTCTGATGAACAGAAAGTCCAGAAGCATTTATATGAAATAGAAATTATATGTATATATATATATATATTATATATATATGTCTTTAGCATTACTTTTGATCAATTAAAGCATCTTTGCTAAATAAAAGTATTTATTTCTATAATTTCTTTCCCGAAAAAAAAAAAATACTGACTCCAAGCTTTTCAATGGTATAGTCAAGTCAAGTCAAGTCAAGCATTATTGTCATTCTGCTACATGTGTGGACATATAGTGGAACGATATGCCGTGTCTCGCAGGACCACGGTGCTACATACTAGTTAAACATAATGTAAACATACAACAGTACAAATATAAGAAAAGCAATTATAGACCTATACAGCAGTTAACCATCTGACTACATATACTATAAATACTATAACTACAATAAATAGTTGACTACACGCACACAAACTAAGACTAAAAAAACTTTACATAAGTACTGTACATGAAGTTTTACGAAAGAGATTGCACTTAGAATTGCACTTAGGAAAACTGTCAACAGTTTTAATGAGTTGGGGGTTGGGAGGCTGAGGTTTTCATGGTTTCAGAGGGGGACAGGGAGATTGGCGTTAAAAGCTCTCACAGCCTGGGGGAAAAAGCTGTTGAGGAATCGGACAGAGCAAGCTTTAATACTCCGGTACCTTCTACCTGATGGCAGGAGCTGGAAGAGATTGTGGGAGGGATGGGTGGGATCCTTCATGATGCTGGAGGCCTTGCTGGAGCATTGCGCAAGGAAAATGTCCAGGATGGAGGGGAGAGGGGCACCGATGATCTTTGCAGCTGTGTTCACTGTCCGCTGTAGGGCCTTGCGGTCAGCAGCACTGCAGTTTCCGTACTAGACAGTGATGCAGCTGGTCAGTAGAAGGTGGTGAGGATGGGTGGAGGGAAACTTGCCCTTTTCAGCCGGCGGAGAAAGTGGAGGCGCTGTTGGCCCCTTCTTGTTGAGCGACATGACATTGGTGGTCCAGGTGAGATCCTCTGTAATGTGCACCCCCAGAAATTTAGTGCTGCTGACTCTCTCCACAGTCGAGCTGTCAATGGTCAGTGGGGGGTGGTCAACAGAGTTTCTTCTGAAGTCTATCACAACCTCTTTTTTCTTACTTACATTGAGGGACAGGTTGTTAGCACCACACCTTTCAGCCAGCTGTGCCACTTCCTCTCTGTAGTGTGTTTCATCATTGTTGCTGGTCGTGTCATCAGCGAACTTGACAATGTGGTTGGAGCTGAACTTGGCAGTGCAGTCAAGGGTCAGCAGCGTGAAGAGCAGTGGGCTGAGAACACAGCCTTGTGGGGCACCTGTGCTTAGTGTGGTAGTGCTCGAGGTGTTGCAGCCAACACGGACTGACTGAGGTCTTCCAGTTAAGAAGTCCAGGATCCAATTACAGAGAGAGGTGTTTAGGCCCAGCAGGTTTAGTTTGTGGATGAGCTGCTGAGGGATTATTGTGTTGAATGCTGAGCTGAAGTCAATGAACAGCATTCTAACATAAGAGTTTTTCTGTTCCAGGTGAGTAAGGGCTAGGTGGAGAGTGCTGGATATTGCATCTAGTGGAGCGGTTTGGACGGTATGCAAACTGGAATGGGTCCAGCGTGTTTGGGAGACTGGACTTGATGTGATGCATGACTAACTTCCCAAAGCACTTCATCATGATTGGGGTCAGTGCTATGGGACGATAGTCATTCAGACAGGACAAAGGTGACTTCTTTGGAACTGGAATTATAGAGGTGGATTTGAGACACGTGGGGACGACTGCCTGGCTCAGTGAGGTGTTGAAGATGTCTGTTAGGACATCCGTCAGCTGTGCAGCACAGTCTCTTAGTACACGGCCAGGTATGTTGTCAGGGCCCGCAGCCTTTCGTGGGTTTATCCTGGATAGGGTCATCCTTACGTCGGCTGGAGAAAGACAGAGTACCTGGTCGTTTGGAGATGTGTGGAGTTTCTGTGCAGGAGTGTTGTTCTGTATCTGAAATCGTGAGTAGAAGTGGTTGAGTGCATCTGGCAGGGATGTGTCATCGTCACTGGCCTGTGGCAGGGGCTTGTAGTCAGTGATGGTCTGCATGGCTTGCCACAGGGACCGAGTGTCTTTACTGTCGCTGAAATTATTGTTAATTTTCTGAGCATATTGATGTTTTGCCTTCTTGATGCCATGAGATAGATTGGCTCTTGCTGTTTTGAGAGCTGCCTTATCTCCTGATCTGAATGCTTCATCTCAGATTTTTAGCAGCCCATGAACCTCTGCTGTTGGTTAGCATATATGGTGATGGTTTTGGTGACTGTCACATCATCTATGCACTTTTTGATGTAACTAGTCACTGTTTCTGTGTATTCTTGCAGGTCTGTGTGATTGTTGCAATTAAATATATTCAATTAGAAAGCAGTTATTTTAAATAGTAAAAACATTTTACAATATTACTGCTTTTGCTGTATTTTTGATTACATAAATGCAGGCTTGGTGTGCAGAATAGAATTAAAAAAAACATTTAAAAAGCTTACTGTTTAGAAACTTTTGACTTGTAGTGTATTTTAACCATGTGTATAGTTGGACAGAAACCAAACATAATTTTGAAAAAGGTGAATATTCCAAAGCATATTCCAAGGTCTATTTTAAAGGCATGATTGTGTTGTTTGTGTTAAGTAAAGCAATGAGTGTTTGCACAAGTGAGGAGTTAGTGTGAGGCACAAATAAATTATTTAAAAATTATTAAAATTATTTATAAATTATAGATTTTTGTGTTACATAGAGAATTGTGTTTTGCAAAAAGTGTTTTATGAAATTGACAACTTAGTCACAGGCCGAGAATTAGCATATGGTTTTACAGATTTGGTGTGTGGTTCTGGTGTTTGAGTGTCAGATTTCAGAAATTGTGTGGCAAGTAATGATTTTGTGTGTAAGCAGTTGAAAAAAAACTGTAAGAACCGGTTCCAAATTTCCAAGAGCAGGGTATTCCAAGAACCAAATTATGGAAGAGACTGGAAGAAGAGTGGACCAAGGTCACAACAGTGAAGTCTGAGAAACTAGTGATGTCCTATGGCTGCAAATGTGCTGAAATCATTCAAAGCAAGGGCCTCTACACTTCCTACTATGTTCTGACAGCTATAACCCTAAACATTTTTATTACTTTTTTTGACAGTGGAAATGAGACAGGAAGCAAGTGGGAGAGAGAGTTGGGGTGGGATCAGGAAAGGTCCACAAGGCAGGATTTGATCTCGGGACGTCCGAGGCGCAACCACACCATATGTTAGCACACTGTCCACAAGGCTACTGGCGCTGATATCCCTACAACATTTTAGTTGTAATCTTCTTTTGTGCTACAGTGGTTAGTACTGTTCTCTAATTTTGATCACTGTGTTTTCCACAAAATAAAGTTTTTTTGTAGAAATGCTTTGGATATTTTGTCAAACATGTTAGTAGAACAATGGTATGTCAACAGCTAATATTTCTTCAAATTTTGATTTACAATATTACAATACAAAATTAACAATATTTCAGAAAAAAATCAAGTATTTATAGATTTTGGTTTCCACTGTGTGAGTATGTATATGTATGTGTATATATACGGTATTATTACCAGAACCATCATGTAAATGACTCTACATCAGGGGTGCCCAACCCTGTTCCTGGAGATCGACTTTCCTGCAGAGTTTAGTTCCAACCCTAATCAAACATACCTGTCTGTAATTATCAAGTGCTCCTTGAGATTCTAATTAG